>NC_073339.2:14952916-15255277 GCF_027580225.2 Misgurnus anguillicaudatus | reverse complement strand
ATTCAGATATTATAACATGTTTGAATAATGCAAAACAGATGTGGCTTAGACTGCAATACGATTGATTAAATATTAATTGCATGAATATTCAAGTCTATTTTTATATATTTTATTACACTCTTCTGTTACAAAAAAAGCACATACATTTAATGTACAATGTTTGCACGCGTAATCACACGTAAAACGTGTAATGTAAGGGTTACAAGTGAGCTGTACTATTAAGGTGATTTTGTTAGAAAAAGAGCAATTCAGACGTTTTTAAGACAGATGTTTCAATTTAACCCTAAAGCTTTGGGTCCGTGTCAGCCCATAAGGCAAACTGCAAGCGTTAACGGGTCGTCTAGCTTAGCTAATCGTCCATCACCAGTTAGAGGGATGATTATCGCCCCTCGCGCTGTTATGTCACAGGTGAAAAGAGCGAGAGCGAGCAAGAAATGGGAGAGAAAAACTCCAGTCCCCCCGGTTTTATTAACACAAGTCCATCCTCTAATGCAATTTCTGCTAATTAAGGTCACCGTACTCGGACCATAAATATTTCTTTACACCCACACACCCTTGTGCTGCGAGCGGTGGCAGCAGAGCTCTGGGCTTCGTTCGCTCTCTCTTTCATCTTCTCTGTCATTCTTATTTTTCTCTTTCAAGGCCAAGAAAAGAATACAGCTGTAATTAGCAGAGATCTCACATTGGGGGAGAAACAAGATGTTCTGATGCTCACATTTGGATCATTTCATTTCTGAGTAAAAAAAAATTAGGATAATGGTCCACATTGGCACATGGGGACTGATCGTGACCTTTGACTTTGAAACGGACCCCAAGGGTTGTCGTTGAGTGGCGGCGATGCCATTCAACTCATTCTTTTCTGCCCGAAGGGTAAATTCACACATCGTTTCTTTGCGGTTTTTACTCCGGATTGCTATTTTAGTAATATGGGCCGCTGGGAACACTAAAGCACAGTTCTATCAGACATTGGGAATTGGCAAGGCTGTAACGTTTTATGGATCTTTTTCTTTTCCACTTACAACACTAAATGTGTGCATTAAAGTCAACATTAAATCTGAATTGTTCCTGATCTTATTGTGCATAGTTCAATGCACGTTATACCAAGAGACAGGAAGCTGGTCTCCATACTGTTTCTACACAGTGTAATATGTCTGAACTGCTCTGTCATAAATCCCTCCTACTTTTCTGACCCCTCTACTCCAATCACCCGACTCCAATGTTCCTATAGCTTAACTGTTAAAGCATCTTGCAGAAGGTCATGGGTTTATTCACCATGGTACACACGTACTAATAAAATATACTGTATAGCTTGAATGGACCGTAAGTCGCATGGATAAAAACATCTCCCAAGTGCATTCATGTATTTTGTTCCCATATTTTGTATTCCAATCCGACAGAGGAAAAAGTAATTCTGTTTTGTTTTAATTCAATATCAGCAGCATTTTTCATGTTGACTCTAAATGTGAGGTGTGTGATTTCTATTCCACCAGGAGCGCCAAACAAAATCCACTAATTTTATTGTTCAGCCAGGCAGTACCGCCTTTAAACTTACAAACAAAGCAATGCTAAAGGCATCAAACGACACAGTTTACATTTGTTGGGAGTCAACCAAGAATAGTATCTTAATAATAAAAACAAATGACATACTGTACTGCATGGACTTTACTTTCCAGTCAAAGAGATGGACAGGTCTGAGTTTCACTGTGGATAAAACAACAAAAGTTTCCAACACTGTTGTACTCGGCCTCCTTATTGACAGTTGCTTCATATGTGTGGGAAGATGTGTATATGTCATTGTGTGTTTGTGTGTGTGTAATGAGACAGAGAGAATGTAAGAGTGTCAACAGGTTTGTTTTTAAATCCCACACCTCAGCTGTGCTACAATTTGGCAAAAAAAATTAATAAACCTTTGAAATTGGCAACACTTTTACAAAGTAATGCAGTATAGGAATGTAGAACAAAGAAGAGAGAGAAAGAGAGAGAGAGAGAGAGAGAGAGAGAGAGAGAGAGAAACCAAAAGCTACTATAGTCTTTTGTATTCAATTTTCAAACTAGTGTATTTTCTAGTTGCTGATTCTTTCATTAAAGGCGCTCTAAGCGAATTCACGCGTTTTAGACCATAAAACATTTTTTGTTACATATAGCAAAGATCTCATTATCTGCTTGCTGCCTGTCCGCTGATCAAACTGTAAAAAAACGCGATCTCTGTAGACAGCTCAGGCTCGACAAACGGCAATATCAACATAGTGGCCAAACCTAGCACAACAAAACATAACAAAGTGTTCCAGCCAATAAACGACAAGAAGGATTTGGGGGTGGGGGTTTGGCGCGTTCATGAAAGCACGGAAGGGAGAGGGAGGCGTTAGCTACGCTCCGTTTGTTTGAAAACAGTTCAAACATCAACAGGAAGTGACGTCGCACATTATTCGCTTAGAGAGCCTTTAACTGATTACTTCAGAAGTAATTTAACATTTCTATTAGTTAAAATTATAAATTGTAAAAAGCTATAATCTGTTGTGATCTTTTCTACCAATATTTAGAAAATAACTGATTATTTAAAATGGCCAATCTATAGACAGTTTTAGCAGGAACAACAGCTTTTGTGGAACAAACATATCTTCCGGTAAACTCCGCAAAGAATCAATGCTAAACATAAGCAAAGTGTCAAAAAAGCAGTTGAGCTTGTAACAGAGTATTTCTGAGCCAAACTCACACCTTTTTCCTACAAGTTTCGGAAAGTTTTTTTTCGAATGGGGGTATCCGTTACGACTGATTGACCCCATATTCCATTTATGGGCCTTTACCCTCAGAAAAGCACGCTGGCCCTGCACGTCAAGTGAGAGCGAGAACATGCGTTAGCATTGCTCCATCGAGTAGAAGTCAGCGGTATCACTGCACAGCACGCAACAACTTTGTTTTATCAAGATCGACAAAAGAAGTGTGTTTTTGGATGTAAGGAGAAGAAAACCTTATTTAGCTAAGACAACAGTGGATGCAGTTTGTTTTTCCTGGACAGCAACGTAATTGCGAATGAGTTTGTTTGTTCCCTGGCTGTATTTCGGAGAGGACTGCTTTACAAACAAGGCTCAGTTTGATGCCGGATTTTCCACTTGTTTTCAACTGTTGGAGTGGTCAAAACTTTAAAAGACCCCGTTTAGGAGTCACAACCACAGGCGTAAGTAAATCAAAATCTCACGTGTTTTGTTTGCAATCGCGCATACGTGCATGTAATGTAAACAACACCAACAACAGCAAACATTTTTGCCTCAGTTGGCATTGTACTGCATTTACAACATTTACACCTTTTAAAAGAAGGGGCGAATGCAGTAAAAAAAAACACATCAAGAACTATGTTGCTTTTTTATTAAAATATCGAATAAACAAACAAGGATTAATTACCAGATAGAGACGTCCTGCTGTAGTCGTTGCTGCTGTTGTTCCTGTTTGTCCATTACTGACTCAGTATCCAGTTCTGGATCATATGTATAATGTAAGGCTGGTTATTTAAAAAAAATAAATAAATAAAGTTTGATTTCCATCTATGTCAGCTGTGAATTCAAAAGTAGTATCCAAAGCTGCGCGTACTCGTATCTTTTCAGCTCCGCCCACCGCACGCCTTCAAGTGTTCGTCATTTTCCACCAAAAATCGGAAAGGCTGTGCTTTCTTTTATAAATCTGACAACACGAAATACTCTTTGGACATATGAAGGACGAAATACTACTCTATAGTTAAGCAAGATTAACATTAGAAAACGTTGTGTGTTATGTCAGCTTTAAGTGGATAAAAAATGAGAACTATATTGTATGGTGGAAGTTGACTTAGTTTGCAGCACTTCAATCTCGGGCGCAGTAATATTGACAGAATTTTGAGCGAGAGGGGGAGTAGCCAGGAGTGATGATGTTACTACGCGCCAAGGTCGAAATGCTGCAAACTAAGTCCTGTTCCGTTATACAATATAGTTCTAATTTTTTATAAATCACCACAGTTTATTTTGTGTCACCATACTTACTCGTGTAACTACTCATCTAATAGTCTTTAAATAGGGAAAACATGAAAGTGTTTGGTGGTTTCTAAATTCATCCGTGTTTGGATCCTAAGGAATGAATGGGGCTAGGCTAAATGCTAACACATTCATGACGCGCTGTACAAAGATTAAGGGCATGAATTGAAAAAAGATAGGGATGTATTAATTAGTCTAAGTTGAGGTAAGAACACAGTAAAATATTGAAAAACGGTGGTGTTTTCCTTTAAACTCATAGGGATCAAGTTTATTGTGATATAGATAATGATAACCAACATAACAGTTACTGAATTATTTCGGTATATGCATATATGTGAAGCATCTTAGGATTTTTTTTAAGCGACTGTATGTGTGTGTATCTGAGAGATGACTCAAGAGATTTCATTTTATTTCTTATTCTTTACTAGGTATATATTTAGTTTATTAGTTATATATATATTGATTTTATTCTTCATATTGTTATAGTCTACATTACTTTTTATTATTGCTGCTGTTTACTTTTATGTTGGTGCTGTATTGTTTACACGAGTAGATATGGGTTTCTAATAGTCGCCATCTCAAGGTTTTTAATAATGTCACAAGAATGTATTTGATATAAAATCACCTGCAGCTGTTCTTTCTGTCCATCTCTGCATCTGTATTGTGCATCTGTATCACAACAGAGTTGACTATCTTTAAGTAACTGACTGAGTCATTTTTCCCTGTACAGTAGTGAGCTAGATCTAAAGTATTGTAGTATCTAAGAGTTTTTGGATGTAGCCATATTAAGATCTATCATATGGGACACCTGTTTTTTAGAATGACCCATAAAACATTAAGTGAATGTGTTAGAAAAGCTCTTCAAAGAGATGAGACAACGCACACATTTACGAGCCTGTATTTCTTGCAGATGAAATAGTCGAAACATCCCATGAGATTATTGCAATACAAATCAAATATAATCCATATTCATATCCCTGTCCCAATTTCTGTTGTCATTTGATTGCAACAGAAGGGAAGAGAGCGAAAGAGAGAGAAAAATGTGTATAGCACTACAGATATTGCATCAGGGTAGAGCAGCAATGAGTGACCTCTATTTCATCAGGTTCCTTGACCCCAGCCAGAAACACTGACTATTGATCGGCTAAAGGAACGGACATGAGCCGGGCTGTTCTCTATTCCAACATCATAGGAGTGAGGGAACATTTTATTTGATGAACTTGGGCAGTGCCACTTGCCTTAGACCGACACAAACTCTGTGTGTGTGTGTGTGTGTGTGTGTGTGTGTGTGTGTGTGTGTGTGTGTGTGTGTGTGTGTGTGTGTGTGTGTGTGTGTGTGTGTGTGTGTGTGTGTTTTAACCAAGCTATACTCTGCATTCTTAAAAATAAAGATTGCTATAAGGTTCGTTGTCAAGCTGTTTGGTTCCATAATGGAACTTTAATACCCACAGAACCTTTCTGGTGCACAAAATGTTCTTTGTAGTGAAAAAAATGATCTACAGAAGAGGTAAAAGGGTAAGAAAGAATGGTTCTTTTAAGAACCTTTGACTGAAAGCTTTTTGGTGAACCAAAAACACCTTATTTAAAACCTTTATTTTAAAGGAACAGGCCGACTTTTGGCACTTTAGCTTATTCACCGTATCCCCAAGAGTTAGATAAGTCCATCCATACCTTTATCATCTCTGTTCGTGCCGTAACGCTGTCTGACGCATCCACCGCTAGCCTAGCTTAGCACAAAACTGGAAGTAAATAGCTCCAACCATAGATATGTATAAAGGCTAGATGTCTCGTCCGCGCTGCTGGCCAACTGAGTGGAACGTCAGCATTTGGCGGCCATCCCACCACAGGCAGCTGGCTCACTCGTAGCATTGAGTTTTAGTGGTGCAGGTAATTTAAAATGAGCATAACTTGCTTAATTTTCTACTAATTTTCAAACGATTTGGTTTGTTATAAACGTCAAAGATTTACCTATGATACTGCATACTTATACTAAAAAAAACTCATGAAACATGTTAAAGCATCCAGAATTATAGCTACATTAATGTTTGTAAGGAACCAAACTGTTTGAAATTTGGTAGAAAATTGAGCAAGTTATGGTCATTTAAAAGTACCTGCACCATTAAAACTCAATGCTACGAGTGAGCGAGCTGCCTGTGGTAAGATGGCCGCCAGGTGATGACTCCATTTTTTTAAATTTGCAGCTATATGTATTTTTTCCCACCATAGCACCACCTGAGCGTTCTAATGGCATTTTTAGAAGAGATGCTTGATTCAACTTCCCCGTCTACCTGCGCAGATATCAACAGCGCAACTGAGTTGGTTGCCAGGTTGCGGTCAAAAATGGGTCAAATGTGTGAGTATGATGCGATTCACACAAGATCTGGCAACTGGACAACCTTGGAATAATATATTAATGTGATCATCATATAACGAGGTACAGCCGTTTAAATTACGGGAGTTTTCCGAGAGAAATAACAAAACAGGAGGGGGGCGAGATATAGGTGTGAAATACGGGAGACTCCCGGGAAAAACAGGAGTGTTGACATGTATGTTCCCTCTACTTGTTATGCCTTTCTTGGTGCAACTTAAGGGATTTGTTAAATATTTGTGCTTTTAAACATCTATAATCAGTCTCTCATCATCCATGTTTGATGATTAATATTCATAATGCGCATAATTAAATGCGATCTCGGTATAGGCGGAGCTATCAGCGACATTGCAGAAACCGTTTCTAAAGTAGAAATGTTGTGGGTGGTTAGGACAAAACCTTTTATCGCATGTCGTGACACCACGTCTAGTTAGGACTGGGTGTGCCTCATAAGTCTTGGAAAGTGAAGCCTCTGGCTCTTTGATCCCCCCCTGGTGGCTGGCTGCAGTACAAGTCATAAACCCCGCCCTCTCCATTCAAACGAATGGGACACTTCCAATAAAAGTTTATATTTACACTTCCAATAAAAGTTTCCGAAAGATGGTTTTGGTCCTTTCAGGTAGTTGATATCACGCTGATATAAGTTCAATTGTTCTTTTTTGTGATACGTTTTATTTTAGCTAGTAATTTGATGCTATATAAACGGGGAGTGTCGTTATGATTGTCGTTATTGAATTGGGCGCACAAGCATTTGGGCGGAAAATTGATACCGCAGCTCCGCCTCTGGCACCACGGATGATTCCTTCAGCGCATGCCTTGGCTCCAAACTGATGTTTTTACGTAAAATGGCGATTTTGGGCTTCAATTCATTACAATGGAAGGAGGCGACGTCGTGTCGTCCATCTTTTTTTACAGTCTATGGTTAGGACTCTGTGCAATCTGACTTGAATTTCATCTGTGTTGCACTAAGAAGTCCCACACACCGTAAAACTACTTATGCATGTTAAACATCAAAAAACATTGTCTAGGTGCAAATGATTGGGCTAGCTGAGAAACACGGCCTATGAGGGCTATATGACAAATCCCTCAAGTTCCAGAAAGAGGCCCTACTGTACTTGTACAAGGTGTGTGTTACCTTTTACACACCGTTCTGACTGCCTGTAATTTAGTTGCATCACACTACAGCATTTTTGCCTCCAACACGGACAGAAAAATTGCTAGTCGCTGGAATCTCAAGTTTGGTTGGAACATGAGCATGACAAAAAATCAACCGATCCGTTTAACAAAAAAGTAAAAGTAGTCTGGTTCTCCAGAAAGCGTCCCCACAGACATTGTTCCTGCCCTTTTGGATTTTTGACATATCAACCTCTAACACCAACCTTCAGATAAGCAGCACCTTCCCTTTAATTCGCTTCACCCCAGTCAACCTATAGGTTTTTGATAACGCGAATGAATCATACCTTTGAAGCTGCGCCACAAGATATGCTAAAAAGGAAATAAATGCTGAAATCATTAACTGGTGTCAAAAATGTCCTTACAGAACTAAGCTCCACGGCATCATATACCACCATTAAATTGCTCTGGCTTGTCGAATGACTTATAAAAGGCCACCTTGTGCTCTGACTGATAGTGGCCTGTGGTTCAACAGATAACAATCCTCTGCTCGGACTGAACGAGGTGAAGGTGGACGGGTGTTTCGTGTAACTCACCTCCACCAGCTTGTTGGCGTGTTCGCGGAAGACCTGCGCATACTCTTTCACTTCCTTCTCGTTGCCGCTCTTGGCCGCTTCTATCAGCACTAGCAGGGGAACGTTGGTCTCCAGGAAAGAGTCAGATATGTGGTCCATTACGGCCTTCCTTAGCTGGAGGAAAGAGAGATAGAAAGTTGGAATATTAACTTGATGCTTCTCCTATAAAACATTTCAATTGAGCTTTAGTTGTACTGTATAGGATTTTGTTGAACTTACATGAAAACCTACTCTGTAGTAAAGACATATTCTACTAAGATTATTGCAATATGAATCAAATATAATCCATAATCATATTACTGTCACCATTTCTGTTGTCATTGCAAGGGGAAAGATAGAGAAAGAGAGAGAGAGAGCATTGTGTCATATTGATTCATTTACACATTAAAAATTCCATGTAATGGCTTGACGACAGTTTTCTGTCATGTGCTGACATTACTATGGATAATGGAAGTCTGGTTCTGAAATATCGAACACCCACACATTTTCTTAAGTAAGGGATAATGTACATGTATAGGCAGCCAGTTGTTATCGCAGAAACAAGCACCGACATAGGGATGAGTGATGTATCTTATATCACACTAAATGGGCTTATTTCGCAATAACAACCGGCAACCTGTACATATAATTACACGGCTATTTACATCATAAGTAAGTGAGCAACATTAAATATTGATTTGAAATATTTTATTTGCTAATTTTTAACGAATCCAGACCTTCCGTGAGGAAAACCCATTTACTTTCGGTTTTAAGATAAAACAAGACGTTCAAATGTCATAAACACACTATTTGGTTTAATCATTTGTAAATATCATGTCACATATGTTACTAAAAGTTACTAAAAATGTTACTTATTTATACTGTATAAAATGTTTGTGTAATATTAAACTGTATCTATCAAAATTATTTGCAGTCCGCGTTGCAGTGAGTTGTTAGTTTCAGGTGGTAATTATCTCAGAATAACACACCTTGGAATGATGGTGTGAGCCAGTGGTTTTCAAACTGGGGGCTGCGAGATGGTGCCAGGGGGGGCCAGTTTTATGACATTTTATGAAATACATTAATTTATTATGAATTTTGTGTAATTAAACCTAAAAAAGGCTACTAACCAAAAGCACTACAATTTAATGTTTTTTTATTAGAGTTTTAGAACAGTTTTTTGTCACTAATTGTCTTTGGGGGGCCGCGAAAGGAATGCACCGTACACAAGGGGGGCCGCACGCTGAAAAAGTTTAGGAACCACTTGTGTGAGCCATGGTGTGAGCGTCGAGGAGAGTTGAAATAAACTCAACCTTACGGTACTGAGCTATGAAAGTTTGGCGGCAACCAATTGATAAGCAGAAACATTCAGCGGCAACCAATCGGAAGGCGGAAAAGATTCCAGAGAATGCATTCGAGTGTCAGAGCGGCCACTACTCTCTTTTTTTACGCTCTCGCCGGCGGCGATGTGAACGTACTGTTAGGGGCCGATCAAACCAAATGTGTTTTAAACGCCTGGAAATACAAGGTGCGACACACTGCCTTTTTGTTCACTTTTTTATGTTGCTAGGCAACCACCGAGGTTGCTGTCTTGTCAATAAAATATTGAAGTGCGAACGCTCTTCCCAGCTAAAACAAATATGTAACTGTTACGTAACGTCGATGTAATATGATGACCAAAGTTTCGTTGTAGCGACCAGAAAAAAGAAATTCCTGGATTCGTTGCCTCAACGTAACTTCGCAACGTAATCTGCCTGTCGTGGGCACGTTGTGACAACGTAATGGGTTGGTAAGTTTTGTGATTAGGTCTCAGGTCAGGGACACGACCGGTCCTGTCAAACACCGTGCTGTGCACGCGCGGTCACGCACTCTGATTGAGTTAAGCTGACGGTGGGAGGCACGTTGTGTTGTTTGTTTCCCAGCAGCTTGTATGGTGGATAAATATTTATTCTATTTTGACGTATTTAAGGGAAGTTTTAACAAGCTAACCTAAATAAAAAATTAAATGAATGTTTATATAATTGCAACGGTAATGAAACTACTGTATTAAGTAACTGGAACATAATTGGTTATCTCGCGACGTTAGGAGACCGATTTGGGACTGTAATGGTAATGAAATTACCTTCCTGGGACGTAACAGTCATGTTGCCAGCTGGTAAGTCATGAAATGACCAAAATGACCAATAAATTATGTAACTAGGAGGTCGTGGGTTAGCCGGGCATCATATTAGCAAAAAATGTAAAAAGAGGACACTTGCTCTGACTTTGATCAACGGTGAGAGATACACAAACACACGGGAAATCAGTGCAGTCTCCGGTTGTTTCAAGCAACTGTAAATTTCTGTCACCATACAAATAAAAGGCCCGCCTCTCCCCTCATTCGACTGGACAAAGGAAAATGTGCATGACGTCCGGTCATAGACGCGTTCTGTGCGATCGGCCCTTTAGTCTGCAAACAGTTTTAGGAGGAGGGACATTCTCATTCTTGACTGCATTTGATTGGACAACAATCTTTCCTGTGCAAGATGAGTCATCAATATTCCTGTCAGCTTTACTGTAGTGCACACACTATATGGCTTCAACACCAGCAGACACGAACAACAATATTGGTTCACAAATTCAGTCAGATAGAGCATAACAGAACTGAACAGAAGGGATGTTTATAGGCGCATTAACATCTATACACCGTTGCTAATGTACACATTGAAGTATTGTACACCTGAGATGGTGATTCCAGATTAATGATGCAGATTAATTTGATTCATTGTTTTAAATTGACATTAATCTGGCAGGGAATTTACGGTGCGGAAATTTGAATTACAGCGAGAAGAACGGCCATTCGCTCTAATGCATACACAGAGATCAGTCTTATTTCAAAATGCTTCCTGTGTGGATGCTTCCTGTGACTGTAGTGAGGTCACACACACACACACACACACAAAAACAGACCACAGAGATTTTGGCAAAGCGAGAGAGCATTAACTCAAACCTACAGTCTCTGAATAAAAAAATAAGCAAATAAGCAATAGTAAGCAACTCAAGATTAAGTGCATTGCTCAGGGGCAAAACAATGATGACGCATGACTCGCTCCTCATGAGGATGAAGCCAGCAGCCTTCTGGCAACCGGCCGTAAGGATATATCACTATACCACATCACCGGAATAGACAGGCATGCCTTTTGCTTCAAGGTAAATTAAAAGTTTAAAAATGTTCCCCGAAAACAAAATATGTTAGCATTAAAGAGTTCATCATTAACTTTATAGTAAAACAAAGTGGCTCTAAAAGTCTTGCTGTTGTTGTTGAAATAGCTGCATTTAGTTTTGCTGAGACATGCAGAAAGCATCATTCACAACTGTATGCACAAAAAACAACTTTTCATGGGGCAGTAGGTTGATTCCTGTGACACGCTTGCCCTAATGGATGATGGGAAACGCTCCTAACAAGCAATAATTTTCATTCAGTCAGGCATGCATATATCTTAACCAATTAAAAGGCTTAAAGTGGAAGTCCATGGTGGGCAGACAGTAATGATGAATTATGGCTAAAAGACGCATAATCCATCACTGAATTGAATTAGAGGCTTGTCCAATCAGAACAGTGAACTTGACGCAGCCCTGAGCAGGGCCTGGATCATGGGAAACAGGATTTGTCTTGCTCGTTTGATGTACTATGTGGACATAATCCGAATGAAACAACTGGAAGTTTCACAGTTTGTACAAATGTCAGAGCATTTCATCATGTAAAAATTCAAGAGCCCAAACATAATAAATGTATCATTTTTAAAGAGAAATATTGGATAGTTCTTCAGCTCCAGTCTACCTCACTATTGTTTAAAAAAAAAACAGGCGTGGACACTGTGGGAAGAAGGGTGAGGAGTGGGCTGGGAGAAAGAATGGGGATGAGCAACTGGCATGTGTCAGTCAGCACTCTGAATATAAGCTTGTAACACATAGTAAGATTTAATAAGAACAGCGGTATTGCAACAAAGAACTAAGGCAATATCATACACCCGGCGCAATGCAGTGCAAGTTTTTTTGCTAGTTTCAACCCAGCGCAATTATCATTTTCACGTTTAGTGCCACATTGTTTAAATAGCAAATGCATTTGTGCCCAATTTTGCGCCCATGGGCGTTCTGGTCTAAAAACGAGGTGTGTGCAGGCGCATTGTTGGCATGTTGCTATTTTGAGACTAAGCTTTTGATCATAACTACAAACCTGGTCTAAAGTCAATGGCTCAATATTGTTTTTGTTATTTAAAGAGCACGTTAATAATATGCGCCTATAAACGAAACGACAACAAGCGTTTCCTTATCATACACATGGACGTTTTTAAATATGAAAAATGAAAGGATTAAAATGTAAAAGATTATTATTGAGTCTCTTGGACATAAATGAGGACTGATTATGAGAAGTTACTGTGGGTTCACACCAGATGCATGTTCAACGATTTGCGTGAAGAGATTACATACAAAGTCAATACAAAGACGCGATGAGATGCGTCCTCGTGTGGGGCGATGCGAATGACGCGATATGGGTGGCGCGTTTGCCGTGAAAACACACGCTACTCGTCAAACGCGTCTTCGCCTAAGTTGAAAATATTCAAATCGAGTGAAAAATTCGCATGACACAAAGTTAAATCCCGCGAGTAATCTAGAGCGAATTATGCGATGCCCTGCGTTTGGTGTGTACGTAGCATTAGAAGACGTAAAGAGCTGCTTCACCTGTAGCCTGGTAAGTAATTGCATGAATTGCTTTAGAGGGGGGGGGGGTTCAATGGTATTTCAAGCATTCTGACTTATTAACACAGTTATAGAGTTGTTTCCTCATGCTAAACGTAGGCAAAGTGTCAAAAAAGCATTTGGGCGTGTTACAGAGTATTTCTGTGCCGAATGCACTTTGCCAGGGTTCGTACAAGTTTCGGAAAGTTTTTTTCGATTACAGGTCCAACTGATGTTTCAGGGGTTTTCTATACGTATCACTTCTTTATGGGCACTTCTCCCGGAAATCCCCGCCCACCCATCAATCAGCTGGAGACGCTAGAGCTTGCAAACATCTTATCACGGCACACAGCTTTGTTTAATTTCAAAACTCAACAATGGCACGAACGAAGAAGTGTGTTTTTGGATGTAAGGAGAAGAAAGCCAGCCTTATGAAAACAATGGATATAGTTTATTACCAGGAGTAGCAGCAGAGTTTTGCATGTGTGTTTGATGTGCTGAATTTTCCAAACCGGGTCATGAGTTGCATGCGGTAAGTAAGACTTCTGTCTTATGTTGGAAATAGGTGCGTACATATTACATAAATGACACGAACATGTAGTGAATCATAAATTAAACAGTGTGGTGTAGTGTTGCATGACTCGTACTCGCTCCACCCGCGGTTGTAACTCCTCCTTCTTCATTTTTTCGTACGTTATCGGAAAGATTCGGTAAAGCTAATCTTTCTTTTATAAATCTGATTAAACTAAAGACTCTTCGGAGATATAAAGGATGTATTACTACTCTATAAGTACTCCAGATTAACATCAGAAATGCAGAAACAGCATGTGTTACGTGAGCTTTAAACAAATGCAAATATTGTATTTTTTATTTATGTTTTTTATGCTACCCTATGGATTTATTGTATATGATGACTTTGTACCTCTGGATATGGTGAGATGAGAAACTTTTAAGCAATGCTTTTCGAAACAGTCACGGCGCTGTCCGAGTGCTAAAACGATTCGGCTCTTCACACGTTTGTAAATTCTTTATCTCCTGTTTGTTACAAATAAAGTATTTTTTATATTTGTAAATTATTCTTTGAGATTACACTGATCATGTAGGCTATCCATACACTTACAGCAATTAAAAGCCTGCTATTTTTACTTTCATGACTGAAAGAAAACAACTTTTAAAAAGATTTTTAAAATACAAATAAAAACAACGCAATTTTTTTACATCAATCTTAAACTGGTGGTCTTTTTCCTCCGCTTAGTTTTTCAGTTTACAAATTCAGGCATATAAATAGGGAATCGGGATGGCGAGAGCGCAACTGGCTTTTAAGGGGATGAGAGATGAAACTCTTATTGGTTTATTGCATGTTACACCCCAAACACACCCATTACTCATTATGAGAATAGGAACAACCCTTTTCGACTGTGTACTTGGCACAAATTTTTCCTGTTGTAAAATTAGCAAAAGTGGACTCAGACGCCCCCTTTTATACCATGCGCTTAGATACAATCGTTTAAATAAGGCGCTTAAACTTATTTAATAAAAAGTCAAGTATTTGCCATGTTAAATTTTGAAAAGATGGAAAGGTCCATGGGACATCATACAGCATCAATGCCTAGATGCAAACTACCTTGATGAACAAGTCCACCTGTCTCTAATTCTTAAAGCTTTCCTGACAAAAAATAGTAGTTGATGCCCATTTAAGTTCATTAAATGGGCAATTCGATGCAAGCGTCATCCTTATTCTTAAAAGTAAAGTGTTTACTTAAATATATCTCAGATATTTGGTGGTTTAAATACCTACGCAAAGTCTCTGTTAAATGTATTATTTTCCATAGTTAGGTACGTGCACATTTGAAACCCCATTGAAAAAGAGATGATGCATCTCAAGCGGTTATCCTAAAATAAATAAATAATTAAACGTCATCTTCCATATCGCCGTTTCTTTCTAATAAATGCACAGACTAAAATGAATATTAAATGTTCTTTGAAGAGCCGTCCCTTCTCCATCTGTTGTGTATTATGCTTCTGGTTTGTGCCTTTTAATTCACAGAATTCCTACAAGGAACGTTATCGCCCAAAAACTTGTGCCCTTTTTGAGTCACATCCATTATGCATGCATGTTTCCCTCATCTAAAATAGAAAACTTGTTAACAGATGGAAGTCTCAACTCTATGATCAGGGGTTTAGGAAAATATAAACAGATGTTTCTAATATGTTGGTAATAAATGCATTTTCTGAGAATTTTCTATTTTAAGTTTTGGCTGAAAATGTCACATCCATAGTTGCTCAAATGCTTTATTTCTAATGCATTTAGGTAAACCAATCTTACCAGAGAGAGCATTTACATGAACTGCAGACTTGTCATAGCAGCAAAAAAATCCAAAATCTATACTCAGACACTATTTAATACTGAACAGGTATATAAAACCTTGGCTAACATTCAAAGAGAGAACTTAATAACAAATGCTACAGTGCAGGCGTGAAAAAAAGTTCAAGGCCACAGTGTGATGCTGACCATGAAACCAAAAGCGAGTGATATGACGTCATCTTTTCAATCAATGCTCAGCGCTCAGTGGAGTTCTTGGCCACCTGAGCATGAAATTCCGAAAACAGAGCACACTCTGTAGGTAATGATCCTTTTCCCTGTGTGCCCACAATTTAATTGAAATGTTTTAATGAACCCTGGCGCTCTGTCTCTAATAACCTCTGGTTAAGGATGTGCGCTTGTCTTCCTAATGATCCGGGTGCAACCCCAAGAAAAATGAAATAGTATAAAGCAAAAAAACGTACATATATACATTTCGCTTTAACATCAAGGTATTGCACTGAAAATATGAGATATTCAGTGCATATATGAGCGATGTTGTGTTTGAAGAAGGACTACATTATATGGTAATGAAGAAAAGTCTTGTGCTAGTATTTGAATATATTAATATTCTTAAGCTGGGATTCAGTTTGACAGTACTGCTGTTCCCCCACCCCTTCACGAAATTAATTTTACAGTTCCCACGGTGCTTGAAATCAGCGTAGAGTCATCTTTCTCTGCTTTCTTTTTGGGATGAGGAATATTTAAGCCATAATTATTTTCCTTTTGACAACGACTGCGGCATTATGGGGTCAGTGCCTTTTGGTCTTTATCATCCTTACTATGCCATTGAGATACATTTTTGCATACTGAATCCAAACTTCAGGTTGCAGAGATGTAAACAGAGCTTGTGTGCATTAATATATGTGAAATATTACAACGTCACACAGAAAAACTCTAGTCCTCAAAAGTTGTTCTTTTATTACTCAAGGGAATTAAATATCAAATTTGCCTCGCATAAAATTGCTTAGGATAGCTCAAATAAAGTAAATAAATCAAACACGAACTGGGAAAATCTGTTTAAAACAAATAAAATCTCTTAGTTCTGAAACTCTAGAGCAAGCACGTGCGATTACATGAGACGCTTCTTTCTTAGGCAATAAACATCACGTCTTTGTTCTCAGTGTAATCTCATTTATCTCTAAGAGAAACAAATGTCATATTCAAGAGATTGTAATGATTCTTTCCTGTTGAACCAAATGTTATTCCAGACCAAAAATATCCAAAATTCAGTGTTGTAGTCGAGTCCAACTCGAATCAAGACAAGAGATGTCAAGGTCGAGTCCACATCCAGATTTATCTGGTTTTGACTCTATGTCTTATGCCATTTTGAGAGAGGGAATTTAAGTTATAGTCATATTATCTCAGGACTAAACGGGAATAAAGATTGACGAATGACGTGAAGTGTATGGATTTGTCCCAAACAACATTTATATGGTTCCCAGGTGTCACTGGGGTGGTACCCTTTCAATAAGTACACAGTTGCACCTAAAAAAATCTGTATTATCTCAGGTACATATTGGTACCAAATGTATACATATCTGTGCCCAAATGGTACATTGGGTCAGTGACAAAAATGGTTTGGCAAGAATCTTTTAAAAAAACTTGTTTCAAAGGCATTCATCACGTTTATTTCAATGCACACAGTGTATTTATGTTAATTTTATGCAATAAAAATTACATTTGCACCATTTCTATAAAAGTTCAAACTGACTGGACCTGAAAGTGTCAAATGGTGTAACCGCCAATTACGCCAAAAAATGAGAAATATTACATATTTTATCCACTTTGATGGCATGTAAGTGTAATCATCAAAAATCAAAAATAAAAACATATTAATAAATAAATAAATAATTTTATTAGTTATTTCTAAATGTAATTTTTAATGCATTTTTGTAAAATATGTCCTGACATATGCTGAAAACAGCTATGTTTTCTAAATAATCTTTGACAAATGATGTAAAAATGTCTGTAAAAAAATCATATTTCACTAAACTGGATAATTATATTTTGTTCCACAATATTTTATGAATATAATATAAAAAAAAAATACTAGTTACACTAATTAATAAAGACTGATAACACCACATCGACATTTTTGCACATATCCCTCAAATATTTTTTTTCAAAATGAAATAAAACCAGAAATTTTACACTTTGCCCTTAAAAAAGAGAATGTATGCAAATGATTTGCAAATTTCTTTTGAAATTTGAACCCTTTTACATTTATTGAACCATACGGACACAAAATACTTAACGTCACGTCATTGACCCACATACTGTATAGGAAATTTTTTAAGGATGACCGCCATAGATCTTTTTTTAAACAAATTTTCTGCCAAAATAATTCGCAAACTGAGAAAAAGAAGTGATTTGCACGAAATTTTGCTTGCAGTTAAAAAAAAGATGTAAATGTTGAGAGCGAGTGCTTTTTGTCTACTGTTAAAAAAAGTACACCGTTGCACCTAAAAAATCTGTATTGGTATCTCAGAGGTACATATTGGTACCAAATGTATACATACTGTATCTATGCCCAAATGGTACATACTGTGTAGGACCTTTTTGAATGATGACAGCTATGGATCATCTTTTTTTACCATTTTTCTGGCAAAATAATTAGCACACTTAGAAAAAGAAGTGCTTTGCCCGAAATTTCGCTTTTGGATAAAAAAGATGGAATGTTGAGAGTAAGTGCGTTTTGTCTTTCTTTCCAATTTGACAATACTACTGTTCATTTAAAGGCTGGTAAAATTCTCCACAAAAGCCTTAATCAGGTTCAGATAGGAAAAAAGAAAGCGTGTTCTTAGCAATGCTCATAAGATAATCTTTTATTGTTGCAAATTAGGAAGATCTTGGGAGATAAGATTAAGTTTTGTTTGCTAATTTCGTTTTATGATCAAGAAACTGTCGTTTTATGGATTAAACACCTGCTTACACAAGGAAACAGAAACCGTGAGGATTGAAAGTCAAATAACCAATAACATTTGGTGATTTTCTGTTATTTACTCTGCGTGAGACTCAGAACAACCCCGGCAGATGTTCTACTCCCTAATCTCAGAAAACAAGAGTCTTTTATTATGCTGTTGACTTCCTCTGAATTTATTGACTTTATTTCTGAAAAGCTTTTATTGTATTATGTCTTCTCGTTTTTTTAACAGTAACACCACTTTTGCTTGTGGTACTTCGTTGTAGAAACTTTTTATTGACTAAACACCCACAAACCAGTTTAGCCAAACAGCTCTGCACCATACACACAAGTTATTGTTATTCTTTCAGTGCAAATGTCAAAACTGAATGATGACTGGCTAAAGATCTGCTTTATGGTCTCATACGGTTTTATTTGGATTCCCTGCAGATGCCAGCAGAACCTTTGGGTCAAGAGCTCAAAGTTAAATAAATAAATGTCAAAGGCAATCTCAGGATAAACATGCTTGCGTACTTACAGCCGATACAAATCAGAATAAAGTGACAATACTCATACGTGCTATTTACAATGACATCTGGAAGGGAAAGTAGGTGGGTTGAGAGAGAGAGAGAGAAAGAGAGCGAGAGATGCTGTTTGATGTTCCCGTCATGTCCTTAAATCAGTCTGAAAACAAAACCTCATCCTCTTTAATAATCACCTGAGAGGTCTAAGACAAGACGTAGAAAAAGGCTGAAAAATGATTGCCTCTCTCTGGAGAGATGACATTTAGGTTAATGTTTCAGCTTTGATTTAAATGTTTGCTCTCAGCTTAACCAAAACTTCATCCCTGTATGTGGTCTTCGGAAGAAGTCATTCGGGAATTATTCAGCAAAAGTTCCACATTTAAAAACATTTATTTTTGTAGTTTCAGGCTGTATTGCACACTTAGTTAGAAGTCGTTGTAGAAGCGCAAATTTAGTAAATCCAACAGTGGGTCGTATTTGGGGAAATGGACAAACGTATGAACAATCATATGGATTGGAGCAGTGGTTCCCAACCCCTTATGCGGCTTTCACATAGGACACAGTGTGAGTTGCGCTATGAAACCCATTCATTTCAATGGCTTGCGCCGAACAAGGGTGGTTTGTTGTTGCGTCGAGCAAAGCGCGAGGGCAGTTTAACTTTTGCCCTGCGGTCTGTGACGATTACCCGCGCGGCCAATAGAAACGGGCCATCCAAACAAAATGGACGAAAAGCTTATACTCGGAATTCCCAGAGCTTTATAATACAAGTTTACGCTTCTATAGAGACATCGGAAGGAAAGCCGTGTCATAGCAATTCAAGTTGGGATGTCAGCTGTGTTTTAAGTAGCTTCTTGTAGCTAGGCAGCTTAAAGTTACGTGAAATGGAAACGGGCAACATCAGTCTCTGTATTCCTCATCCACCATTTAACCCAAATATAAACACTGTAGTAATTTATTGAAATTTATTAACTACTTTGGTCTGGCCAGCAGAGCGCAAATCGCTTAGCTGCGCTGAACCCAGCGGCGAGTGCAGCGCACACCGTGTCCTATGTGAAAGCATTAAGGGGGCCGCCAGAGAGTTTCATCAGACACATGTGTTGTCGCGGTTACGCATCAGGGTGGAACTTAACTTCCGGTCTCTGTTTGTTTAACGATACATTCACACGGGACAGAAGTGTTAACGCTTAACGGAAGGCTTGTCTGAAGCGTGGCAACAGCCAATCACAGTGGCCACAACACATGCTCCGGTCTTTCATAAACGTAATTGGCTTACTCTGCCTAGGTTATTAGCATAAGGTGATCTGATTGGCTGACGCATGCGTTTCCACTTGAAAAGTTAAGAAATGTTCAACTTCTGCTGTGAGCAATGGCAGTGACTCGGCGCAGACGGATCCATAATTCAGTTCGGCAACGCATGACGTCACCCATTGAAAGTGAATGGGAAGCGTTAATGCTACGCCCTGTGTGAGCATACCGTAATGATCTGACTAGTGGCTAAATTGATCTCTGAAACAAATACCTCGTCAAAACTAACAAATGTTTTGGTTTCCTAAAGACAAGTGGAGGTGGCGATCATGCATTACTGCTATTTGAAGGGAGATTTGGCAGCAAATCTGTAGTTAAGATTGCATACATTATATAGTACACATTTAACAAACCGTGTGTTTGTTGTAGTCCTAGAAAAGAGATTTACGTTGGAGACGATAACTCGCGTCATTGTTTACTTTGAGGTTTGTACCTTTTGCATATAGTTAACATGTACTAATACACACTTACACACCAAAGGAAATGTAAAAAACGTAAATCGGACCATAGGTGCAACTTAAATAAAGATGCATAAAATGTTACAATTATAATTTTATTTAAAAATATTAATAACTTTTTTATTATATGCCAACCATGCAAAGAAAAGGTAGTTAATATATTATTGTGTATAAAATAATTATTTTAATTTTGCTCACACTTAATCTCAACGTGCTTGTCAATATATAGGGTTGGGGGTCTCAGATTGTTTTATATATACTTTGGGAAGGGAGGGGTGTTAAGGAAAAAGGTTTGGAATCACTGTGTTGGAGGATAGGTTAAGTAATCCAAATGACTCCAGTGGGTTAATATCTGAAGTGAAACAATACGTGTATGAAGAAAACTATTCTGTATACATCTAGGATGGCATGAGGGTGAGTAATTTCATATTTTGTTGAACTACTCCCTTTAAGTGTGTGTGTGCAATGCAAGTCACATATTTTTTATGAAACTGTAATGGGATTACAGAGAAACAAAGAATGTGTAAGTCTCCGCTCGCAAAACAAAGCGTGCCAATTTCTGATTATAGAATCACATTACGCTCGAGTCAATACACAGATCTACGACGAGATGTATGGGATAAAAACACTGTGTAAAATAAGGAGGCAGAAAAAAGCGAGATGATGTTTCTGGACTGTTAATGAGAGCAGCATTAGATCTTGTGTGAGGGAGTTTATCAGCGGTGTCTGTTATCATACTCATGCTATGACAGGCTGTGATTCCACTGTCACTGATCAGTGAGGGTCCACTGAGGCCTTTATCATCGAGTGGGATTCTGGTACTCTCATTCTGCATTAATGTATTGCCCACACTGACTTCAGCCTCAACTACGCTGCAATGCAGGGCTTTCTATAATCAGAATCAGGGAGTGGCCTCCCTCTCTGTGACGGATGAAAATCTGTTCGGTTTCTTCTTATCTATTTTTGTCAATGCAAATCTATTCAGTCCAATTGCAGATATACTGGATGCACTGTTAAGCTATATGCTAACATCTGCAATGAGATACAATTGTCCCTTTACATCAGACATGGGGACTTGTGACTTGGTGACTTGGACTCGAGTCGACTCGAGTCGCTATTTTTGTGACTTGTGACTTGACTTGACAAAAAATAAAATACTTGAGACTTGACTCGGACTTGGAAGTTAAAGACTCGGGACTTGACTTGACTTGAGACACGGTGACTTGAATGACTTGAGTGTTAATCACATCATGTTTTCAGTTTGAATATAAAATATATAAATAATTTTTAAAAATTAAGTTGACGCAGCTGGAGCGCAGGCTAAGAATGGCGTTGTCATGACTGAATCACGAAACTATGCAGCTCTCGTACCTTACGCACGCCACGCCCACTTAGATCAGATATCAACATGTCAGCCGGAGGGGTACCGAGGGTCATCGCTTTTGGCTTCAACAAGATGTCAAAAGACAAACAGTGCATTGCAAGACATGCAACATTAAAATCACGGGCAGCCACGTGACAACCTCCAATTTTGTCCGTCATTTGAAGAGCCATAGTAAGTGCTTGTCATTTTTTTATGTCTGGTTAGTTGGTAGATAGATAATGTAATAATAGCTAAAGTAGCCATTAACCCTCATCAATGATGAGTCATTATACCGTGTTGGGGACAAATGTGGGCAAAATAATTTAGATTTTTTTTAAATACTTCCCTTGATCTGAGCGGGATGAGACTTGGCTACTTTTTCTAAGTTTGTAACCGTCTTTTGTGCGCTCAAGTTCGTTATTTCAAATGTAGGCGCACGAACAGAAGAGACGCGCACACGGTGCGACGCGCTCATTTTTCTGGGCGCAGCCTTGAGCATTCAGAGCATTACACAAGTGTGTGTGTGTGTGGCTGTGTGTGTGTGCGTGTGTGTGTGTGTGTGTGTGTGTGTGTGTGTGTGTGTGTGTGTGTGTGTGTGTTTGTGTGTGTGTGTGTGTGTGTGTGTGTGTGTGTGTGTGATTATTCTTATATTTGGTAGTTTAGGCCATGTGCATAGATTATGCGTCAGAGGCTTGCAGATTGCTGGACTGAGTAAAAAGAACTCTAAGAAAATAGCCAGATATTGCTCTGTGTCAGCAATCATTGGCAGTTTGCATGTTTGGAGAAGACGATGTCATCTCTATCCATAGCTTATTAGGTTGTGACTATCCATACTGTTTGTATTGTCAGGTGAAACATAATGGTCTCTTTGTGAATATTTGGATGCTGTGTTGTTTTAATCATTATTGGTCATTCCAATAATGATTAAAGTTACTTACTGTATATCTTGTCTTTTCACTTTATTAAGATCAGATTCTGCAGGTAAAATTACAATAATAAGGTGACTTGACTTGGACTTGACTTGACCTACTACAGGACTTGACTTGACTTGACTTGATATAGCCTGTGACTTGACTTGACTTGACTTGCCCAAGACAAAAAATACTTGGGACTTACTTGAGACTTGAAGGTTCAGACTTGAGACTTACTTGAGACTTGCACATGTGTGACTTGGTCCCATCTCTGCTTTACATGTACACTGCATGTATTTCAAGTGGTAACAGGTAAATTGCTACTGTAAGAACTGTTAATCTTTTCTTATGTGCTGCGTCTGAAGTCGCATACTGTGACAGTAGGTACTAAATTAGATGAAGTACCTACTTATCGACCGTTAAGACAGTAGGTACTTTATAGGATAAAGATAGTATGAATGAATTCAGACATACTACATCCGCCATGTTAATACATCACGTGACATATGTCATCATAACAACAAGTTAGTCGTTAACTGGAATGACGTTAAACAAGCGCAATTTAAACATTTGCATTTGAACAGTGATACATTATTGGGGTAACGCATTACAAGTAACATGCATTACGTGATAATAATACTTTTCTAAAAGTAACAAGTAAAGTAATGAATTACTTTGTAAATGTACACATTAATATTTGAGTTACTTTTTAAAAATTACTTTTTCAGTTTAATAAATCAATTTAAAAATAAAATAATGTACTGAATTAAACTAAACATAGGAAGAGATTGACATTTTTGTGATCATATAAAAACACCTGCAAGGCCTGAAAGAAATCAAGCCTCAGCCAAGTAAAAAAAGTAACTCATAAGTAATGTAAGCATTAGTTTCCATGAAAAGTAACAAAATAACGCAAGTAGTTAATTTTTTGGGGAGTAACATAAAGGCGGAGTCCACGATGTTTGAAAAACGCTTTGGAAGAGGAGACGGGCCGACTACCAAAACACACTTAAAGCCAATCAGCAGTAAGGAGCGTGTCTACTAACCGACATCCTTGCCGGGTTGCGTATGTGTGGGGCGGGTCTATCAACAGAAGGTCCAGATGCTATGGGGGGAGGGGCGTGTTTGTTTAGGTGATTTCAAATATCAACTTTGGCTTTCGAACATCGTGGACTCCGCCTTTAGTATTGTAATGCATTACTTTTAAAAGTAACTTTCCCCAAAACTGTTTCGGACATTTCTTCTTTGTTGGATAAAGCCGAAGGTGTACTAGTAATGTCCGCACATGGGCGCCGTCTGCATGACATAATTTTCGTCATCAGGAGGGTCCACGGCCATGGAAAGCTGCGCGGACGAGTGTGCGAAAGAGGCGGACGCAGAAAAAAATATATCCCGGCCTTAAGTCCTCTCCTGGGAGCTCCGTCGAATTAACACTTTGGGATCTTGCCTGTAGTAGGTAACCCAGGTACTTTTCGCCTACTGTTTTTCGAATACTAAAAATACGGACATACTACTTGCCTTGTCTGCTGCTTTTCACCAGCTACTGTATAGGTGATTTCAGCCGTAGTGATGGTCTCAAACACTGCATACTACAAGCTGAACAGATGCGAAGACACTATATGACGTCTCTTTAGGTTTTAAGGAATGGTTGTCACAGAGCAACTCCTAAAGCCGCACAAACGCACGTCACTCAATACAATTGATTTAAGCTGAAATAATTTCTGCTGGTTTTTGTACAAGTGGAAGACGTACAATTGATTTAGAAGTTTTAAACCTCAGCTCTACCCTCAAAATGTTTCAGCTTTAGAGTAGGGAAGATTTACGAGCCTTTTTCTCTCTGTCTATAGGTGAGCTTCACAGATGTAGATTAAGGGAAGCTGTCAGCCAAACCATTTCAAAGGATTTGAATTGGCTGCGGTTACAAGAGACAGCCAACAAGGCAGTCAGATGCCCTGCTTGGACAAGGTTGCAAAAAAATGAAATTGATATTACATTTATGCATTTGGCAGACGCTTTACTCAGGAACAATTTAAAGTGAATTCAATACATTTTATCAGTGTGTGCAATCTCAAGAAATCGAACCCATGACTTTGGTGTTGCCAGTACCAACCATATCACCAGCAGCCATATCACCCTGTAGCCCAAGACAGCTTGCCCACTAAAGCTAAGTAGGGTTGAGCCTGGTCTCATGTAATAAGGCCGCTCCTAATGACTGTTAATAATTGTCCTAGTAACAGTGATAAACAAATGACTAAAGGTATCCATGCACCAAAAGCAATGCAAATATGCTGATTCTGTTATCGTATTTTCCGGACTATAAGTCACACTTTTTTTCATTGTTTGGCTGGTCATGCGACGTATAGTTAGGTGCGACTTGTAAGGCAGTACAAATTCATTTTGACACATATGAGCCAAGAGACATCCTTACCGTCTACGAGTCCACTATATGGTGCTCCTGTATTTGTGTAATCCAATGAATTCAGTAATGTGGAATGACGAGCTTGCGAACTTGATGTGCATTGGCTTGTTCTGTTCATTTAGCCTACCGTACTTTCCGGACTAAAAGCCGCACCGGAGTATAAGCAGCATCATTCAAATATGCGTCATTAAGATGAAATAACATATATAAGTCACAGTTGAATATACGTCGCGTTTATTTAGAGAATTATTTTACAAAATCCAAGCTGAAGAAGCGACATTTAATCTGGAAAGGCAAGTTATTCAACTAAACAATAGCAGACAGAACAGCAGGCTGAATAGATGTCTGTACGTTAAAGTAATATCATCAGTTATTTAAGCGATACACCATAGCATACAGAACTAACCTGGAATAGGCTAAATTAACCAAACAAGCCAACTAGCGTGTAGTCCGCATACTCGTCATTCCGCATCATTGAATCCATTGAATTATATAAATACAGAAGCAGCATATGGCGGACTCTCGAGGCTGTAGACGGTAATGATGTCTGTTAGGACTCTGCCTTAATCTTGTTGGTAATTATATCTAGTTTGGTATGGCAGGGTTCTAACAGTACATGTTTTGTGTGGGAGAACGTGGTTTTGGTATTGTTATATTAAACCACGTTTTTCCAGTGTCTTGTGACTTCTTCCCTGCTCCCTTGTATTCTCTAGTCTTTGTTTTTATGTCTTGTTTAGTCTAGTGTTCTGTTTTCATGTGTGTATATATATATATATTTATATATATTTATTTATATATAAATATATTTATGGTTTTGTCTTGTTTGTATTGTGGTTGTCTTGTGTTTGTATGTGTTTTACAGGTTCACATGTGCTTCCTCACAGGTGTTCCTGTTTAGTGTGATTGCCTCCTCTTGTCTTCCTCACCTGTTGCTTGTTATCCCGTCTTCTGGTCTGTGTATTTAATCCCTGTGTCTCTAGTGTGTCTTTGCAAATCCGTTTGTCTATGTACGCCAGTGTTTGTGCTGTGTTTGTACCTACAAGTTTCTTAACCAGCTAATTCTAGTCTTGTCTTGTCGTTCGTTTGTCAGTTTTGCCCAGTTTATTGTTTTGTTTGTTTGCCCGTGCTCAACTTTGCTCTCTCTGCTGCTGTGGTCGATCTGGCTGCTCACTGAAGACTTTGAGACTGTGTTACCAGTATTAGAGTGAGACTCTCAGCGGCTCTGTCGCTGTCCAGCAGCGGGTCATCCTTGCTGGAACTGTCCAGCGTGCTCCCGCACCTTTAACTCTCTCTCTCTCTCTGCCCGTCTCAGGAGTCTTCATCCGCCAGTGTTTTGAGGGCGTGGAGCCTAGTCAAGTGGAGGATCCTTCTCCCCGTTGTGTGTGTGTGTGGCAGGAGCCCGAGCGTGTGCGGAACGCAGTGTGCAGAGTGTGCCCAGTTTGCCGTCTGACTCTCGTTATTTCCTTAAATATTTCTGTTAATCTGCTCTGGGATCTCCGTGTGTTTCTCGTTCCTGACAGAACGGATTTGCCATAACTGGATCCCGCAGAGATGGACCTATCCTGGTCCGATTACAGAAGCTGCCAAGCGCATGTCCTGTTCGGCCTCCGGCAGAAGGGGGCTAATGTGAAGGACTTCGCGATGGACTTTTTGAGGGCTGCCAAGTACTCCGGTTTCAACGAGGCAGAGTTAAAAGTGATTTTCAGCAGCTGCCTCGACAAGCCCCTCACTGCGGCAGAGCAAAGGACCCTGAGACCCCTGGCCTTCCCGGATACTGTAGAGTATTTAATGAACCGTGAAGAGCCAGGGGATTCTACTGGCACCACTCATCCTGTCCCGCTGCAGTCTATCCCAGAGGGCCGGGTTCTCAGTGTAATTACAGAGGAGGTTCCAGCACTCACCTCATCGAGCCCCGAAGGCTCAGTCCAGCCTGCTAGTCTTCGAGGTAAACGTGGGCGAAGAGAATCCTGGGCATCTTCATCTGAAGGGTCTTCTGCCGAGCCCATAGTTCCCACCACACCACCTCCTGCCATCGCTCTCACTGCACCGTGCCCTAAGAAGAAAAAGAGGAAGAAAGGGTCCTCGGCTCTTCAGCCAGCTGCCGCCTCCCCGGCATCTGATTCGCTGCAGCCCCTGCCGTCTGCGCAGCCACCGCTGCAGCCCCTGCCGTATGCGCAGCCACCGCTGCAGCCCCTGCCGTCTGCGCAGCCACCGCTGCAGCCCCTGCCGTCTGCGCAGCCACCGCTGCAGCCCCTGCCGTCTGCGCAGCCACCGCTGCAGCCCCTGCCGTCTGCGCAGCCACCGCTGCAGCCCCTGCCGTCTGCGCAGCCACCGCTGCAGCCCCTGCCGTCTGCGCAGCCACCGCTGCAGCCCCTGCCGTCTGCGCAGCCACCGCTGCAGCCCCTGCCGTCTGCGCAGCCACCGCTGCAGCCCCTGCCGTCTGCGCAGCCACCGCTGCAGCCCCTGCCGTCTGCGCAGCCACCGCTGCAGCCCCTGCCGTCTGCGCAGCCACCGCTGCAGCCCCTGCCGTCTGTGCAGCCCCCTGTCATTGCCCCTGTCTCATCGTCGCTGCCGTCCGCAGCCTCCCCTGTCATGATTCCTGTCTCGCCTCCGCAGCCGTCCGCTGCACCCCCTGTCATTGTCCCTGCCTCGTCTCCGCTGCCGGCCGCAGCGCCCCCTGTCACTGTTCCTGTTTCCCCTCAGCCTTCAAGACCAGACTTTGTTTTTCCCAATGTTTCCTCCCCTAAGAACCCTGCTAGGCCTGCCCGGCCTCCACGCACCCAACCCTCAGCTATTCCCCGGGGTCAGAAGGCTCGTCTTGGTCCCAGTCCCATCCCTCCTCCTGTGAACGTTGTTGTTCCCCCGCCCCCCCCTCCCTTGTTTGTTGTTTTTGTTGTCCCACCCTAACCCTCTTGTTGTTCTGTCTTGTCTTCCTTTGTTGGTGTTTGTCATGTTTTCGTGGATGGTGTCCAGTGTTCAGTCTGTCTGGTCCTGTGTCTCTCCTTGAGGGCCGCCAGGGGGCGTCCCTTGAGGGGAGGGTCCTGTTAGGACTCTGCCTTAATCTTGTTGGTAATTATATCTAGTTTGGTATGGCAGGGTTCTAACAGTACATGTTTTGTGTGGGAGAACGTGGTTTTGGTATTGTTATATTAAACCACGTTTTTCCAGTGTCTTGTGACTTCTTCCCTGCTCCCTTGTATTCTCTAGTCTTTGTTTTTATGTCTTGTTTAGTCTAGTGTTCTGTTTTCATGTGTGTATATATATATATATTTATATATATTTATTTATATATAAATATATTTATGGTTTTGTCTTGTTTGTATTGTGGTTGTCTTGTGTTTGTATGTGTTTTACAGGTTCACATGTGCTTCCTCACAGGTGTTCCTGTTTAGTGTGATTGCCTCCTCTTGTCTTCCTCACCTGTTGCTTGTTATCCCGTCTTCTGGTCTGTGTATTTAATCCCTGTGTCTCTAGTGTGTCTTTGCAAATCCGTTTGTCTATGTACGCCAGTGTTTGTGCTGTGTTTGTACCTACAAGTTTCTTAACCAGCTAATTCTAGTCTTGTCTTGTCGTTCGTTTGTCAGTTTTGCCCAGTTTGTTGTTTTGTTCGTTTGCCCGTGCTCAACTGTGCTCTCAGCTGTTCAGGATCGATCTGGCTGCTCACTGAAGACTTTGAGACTGTGTTACCAGTATTAGAGTGAGACTCTCAGCGGCTCTGTCGCTGTCCAGCAGCGGGTCATCCTTGCTGGAACTGTCCAGCGTGCTCCCGCACCTTTAACTCTCTCTCTCTCTCTCTCTGCCCGTCTCAGGAGTCATCATCCGCCAGTGTTGTGAGGGCGTGGAGCCTAGTCAAGTGGAGGATCCTTCTCCCCGTTGTGTGTGTGTGGCAGGAGCCCGAGCGTGTGCGGAACGCAGTGTGCAGAGTGTGCCCAGTTTGCCGTCTGACTCTCGTTATTTCCTTAAATATTTCTGTTAATCTGCTCTGGGATCTCCGTGTGTTTCTCGTTCCTGACAGATGTCTCTTAGTTCATATGTCTCAAAATTAATTCGTACTGCCTTACAAGTCGCACCTAACTATGAGTCGCATGACCAGCCAAACAATGAAAAAAAGTGTGACTTATAGTCCGGAAAATATGGTATTCAGCCTTCCAGGTATGTTCAGTATGCTATTGTGTATCGTGTAAATAACTGTTTGTATTACGCTTACGTATGGACACCTATTCAGGCTGCTGTTCTGTGTGCTATTGTTTAGTTGAATAACTTGCCTTTCCAGATTAAATGTCTGTTCTTCGGCTTGGATTTTGTGAAATAATTTTTAAAATAAATGTGACGTGTAGTCCACTGTGATTTGTAAATATTTTTTCATCATCATGACGCATTTTTGATTGATGCGACTTATACTCCAGACCGACTTATAGTCCGGAAAATACGGTACTCACTCTACATTACTTGTGGGGTGACATTTTCTATTTCTCATATTTTTATTTTCTCATTCAACTGGACATATATTGGTGTGTATCGTGTATTTGCAGCATTACATTGCCTAATTTGAATAATCTATTTACGTCTTTGCATTGACTTTGTATGTAATTTACTAGCGCAAATAATTACGTTTGGTTTTGGTGTGTACATAGCATAACCATCCTTAGCAGGGTTGCCAGGTTTTCACAGTAAAACCGGCCCATTCGCTACTCATAGCGCAAAACTAGTCCAGTCATGCTTTGATGGTGTTTCTCCAGTATAATCATGTTTCGGGGGTAAAATCTGCGTATTTGGCATGGTTAATCTGCTAAAACTGCATTATCGGGGATAAATATCACATTATTGGGGTCGCTTCAACCCATTGACATGAAAAACTGCCCGTGGCAGCAGTATTAAAGTAGCCCAAATCGGAAAACTGGGACTTGGAAACCTTGGTCTTCAGTAACTGAGGAAAGATGGATGACATGAACTCTGCGTTATTCCCATTAGTGGTCGCTTTCGAAAGTCGCTCATCATTTGCATATACATGTAATTGAACTTTTCTCAGCTTTGCTCAGCTCAGTTTTTTTACTCCCCACTCTCTGGTGAGGGAAAATCCCTATTACAAGCAGATGAAAACACAGGATGAAAACACCTCATCCCTCCATTCAACTATTTTACATAGTCTCATCTGGGACGCTGTGATACAAATAGCGGAGGGACCCAGGCACTGTTATGCTCACAGGACTACAACCAACTGTTGTTAAATTAAAATATAGAAGATTTGCGCCATAAATGTGCATCATACAGCAAATTATTTAGTTCTCTTTTACAACATGAACAATTTAATCAAAGCACATACATTCCAGGAACTCAAGAGAGTTGTTTCTATTTGCGCTTCATAAAACGTATCTCAAGAGAGATGGAAAAACTGAGTGAGTGAACGAGAGAGAGAAAGAGAGAGAGAGAAGTTGTTTAACCATATGTTCAGAGAAGTGTTGTGCACTAGAGGAGCATCCTGGAGTGAGCTATCCGTCAACAGAGAGCTGGGAGGAAGGATTTGACAGACACATTTATTAGAAATAGGATGACAGATGACACATAGCTCAAGTGGCATAAAGGGATGTGTGGAGGGACTTCTAATTACATAAGAACAGATATTTAAGAGTATTCATTCAGCCCAGCACGCCCTCACACCCCTAACATTATTAATCAAGCTTCTAAACAGCTGGAAGTCTTTACCTTGGATCGTTAACGCTCTAGGTTCTGCTTATGCATTTACTTTATTCCTTTCTTCAGTCTCTCTCTCTTGTGGTTTCACTGACAGCGCATTATGAGAGCTCATGCACTCAGTGGCCATCTTAGAGGTGCGCCTCTAGGGGAGCGCTCTGACAAATTCTGGCCTTGGTTCCGTGACTGGACCCATGACTGCACAATTACCTCGGCTACAAAGCACACTACGGAGAGCCAAACACTAAACGTGGAGGGAGTTTCTTTCTTTATTTTGTTTCTTTCTTTCAGTCTTTCAAACACAATACACTTCAGCACGGTGTTGGTCCTCCGATTGGTAATAATAAAGAAAAAATGGTTTGGCAAAATGAGAAATTAACAAATCTTTTTAAAAAACTTGTTTTAAAAGCATGCATCAGGTTTTTTTCAATGTGCATAGTGTATTTATGTTGATTTTATGCAATAAAAAATACATTTGCACCATTTTTATGAAAGTTAAGACTGAATGGACCTGAAAATGTCAAACGGTGTAACCACCAATTGCGCCAAAGAATAAGAAATATTAAATATTTTATCCACCTTGATGGCATGTAAGCTTAATCATCAAAAAAGTATTAATTTTAAAATATAATTTTATTAGTTATTTCTAAATGTAAATTGTAATGCGTTTCTGTAATATTTGTCATGACATATGCTGAAAACAGCTCTTTTTTTCTAAATAATATTTGACAAATGATATCAAAGTCATATTACACTAAACTAGATGATTATATTTTATTCCACATTTTTATGAATATATTAATATTTTCATTAAAAAAATACTAGTTACACCAATTGACACAGACCGGTTACACCACATTGACATTTTTGCAATTATCCCCCAAATATTCTTTCAAAGTGAAATAAAACCAAACATTTTAGACTTGGTCCTTTAAAAAGAAAATGTATGCAAGTAATCTACAAATTTATTTAAAAATTTTAACCCCATTACATTTAATTGAACCATGCGGACACAAAATAATTAATGCCACGTCATTGACCCATTAAAGAACAAGTTCAGTATTTTACACTTAAAGCCCTGTTTTCAGATTGTTTATGATGAATAGAACGGTTTTGACTGAAATTTGAACATATGATGCTGGCCCGAGAATTTTCAGGTGTTTGTTGTATCACTTCCCACCCCCACAATGGCTGCATAGGTGCACCGGAACAATCCCTCCCAAAATGCACCAAACCTTTGTCCACAAAGACGTGAAACTCAGTGAGCGGTCAGGGGTCCTCAGTGACATGCTCACACAAAAATCGCTGCAAAAGATGCTTTCCAACAAGTGTTTTACCATTGGTTGTAAACTTGTGGACCTATTTTTCCAAACGCCTCACACCCGTACATTCTTCCGTTGAGAGCTTGAATAATAGACACTCCAGCCCAGTTGGTGGCGATAATCCACCTTTGCCAATTGCAAGAATACAAACAACGTTCCCGGCGCGGAGTAATACCGTACCTCACAGCACATCTAATACAAGTCAATGGAGTTGCCAAAAACTACAATAAAACTTTTTGGAAAGCATCTTTTGCAGCGAGTTTTACGTCTTTGTGAACAAAGTTTAATGCATTTTAGGATTGTTCCTGTGCACCTATACAGCCATTGTAGAGGTGGGAGGTGACACAACAAACACCCGCAAACCCTCGGGCCAGCATCATATGTCCAAACTTCAGTCAAAATTTTTTTCTATTTCATCATAAACAATCTGAAAACAGGGCTTTAAGTGCAAAATACCGAACTTGTCCTTTAACATTTAAACAATACACACAAGCGCAAATGCACAGTACATCGATTTATACAACCCCTTATTTTTCAAGGCAAAGGCTTAGCTCATGAATATTAATTAGGGCGGTCTGGGAAGATTATCTAGCAACAGGGTAATTGATATTAATAAACCCAGATCCACACACATAAACAAGTGCAAGGTTGCTTGTTCGAGGTCTTCACCATGCCACAAGCTCTGCCCATCGTGCCCTTGAGCACAGAGCTCATCCAGGGCGATTGTCCCCAAACAAACGTTAATGTCGCTTTGAATAAAAGCTTCTATAAAAAGGCTAATAGCTCATTTGGTTTAATATCTGATACCATCACTGAACCATTATACTACCACACAGCATGTTATCATTTGTAAGGCACTGGACACTTCTATCCAAAGTAACACTTAGTACAAGGATGGCTTGCTTGGATCAACCTGAGGTTAAGTGTCTTGGTTATAGCCACAATCGTGATGACTTATGAACTGCCTACAACCTACAACCTTAGCACTCCAGATCATAAAAAAAGTTGTCATCTATGCTATGCTGTGGGAGATACAAGCAATCAAAACGCTATAGGCTATAGAAAAATCTTTTAGGTTAATCTCTACTGTATATAGGAACTATATTCTAATCTGTTCTGAGGTACTATTGATGGATCTGATAGTGATCCTAATGCATTAGTCAGAGCACTCGCTGCATAGATATTCTAAGCATGTGTACGTAGCATAAAGACCTGCTTATGTTTTTATGCAAAGCAGTATGGTGGACGATGCTGTTCTGTGTTTCTTTCTCTCTAAACATTCAAAGTACAACAAAGGCTGGGTTTGCTACAAACGCTATAAAAAAAGAAAAAAAAAACATGCAACAAAATTTATTTCCTGCCATCTGGAGCCATACATTATTCGGCTGGCACAAGACCACCCGGAAGAACACAGCTTGAAAACTGCCATCTTTGCTCATGGGCACTATAAATAATGAATATATTGTATAATCACAGAATAGACAATGCATTAATGCAATATATGAGGACTTTAGATGCAAAACCCTTTAAGTGCGTCTGATGTTTTTATGTTAAAGTTTAGTAATTTTACTTGCCAATGCCAATGAACAGGTTACTGAAATATAGTTTTTGAATTTATTTTCACAAATTCCACTTTGTCATTAGCATTTAACAAATTTTACTGTCTTTCGCTGCAAAACCCTCTAAGTGCATGCAAGCTTTTTTGGCAAAAACCTCCACAAAAATAACTTTCTTGGTAAGTTTTTGGGTAGATCTGCAGTTAGAGGTAACATTAACAAAGAACAGTAATTAAAATTATCCTTACACATGCTCCGCATATGTCATAAAAAAAACATACCAAAAAGATCCACCTAAAATTACCGAATGCAAACAGTGCACATGTAATACAACACAAACAGTGGTAAGCAGGCTGGGCGATATGAAAATCAAGCACGGTCCTGCTTACCTCTGCAGTCGCGCATATCTTGAATAGGACTTGCTGTTATTGCTTGATTTGCACTTGTGGAGTGGGGGGGTATTCTCTTATTCTCTTGCCAGGTAGACAGTAATAACTCAAAGCCGTCTGCCACAGACACTCGGATGTTCCCCTGGTGAGACTGATTTGATGAGATGCCGATGCCGATTCATTCATTTGACGGAGGGCCCTGAAAACCCCAGAGCGGATCACAGAGGTTCGCGTTTCATATTTCCAGCCTGGCTATGCCGTGAGAGTGAAATGCATTTATGCGAAAAACACACTGTGGAGCACATCACGCATATCATATGTGAACTACTCCTGTCATGAATCACACAATCATGGGTTCAATTCCTAGATAATGATAGAATGCAGTAGCGTGCGGTAATGCACCGTTAAATGTGCAACGATTAAACTCGGGAATCGCCTAGGATGACACCCAAATGCTTTAGAAATGAGATGAATCATCCAATAGCAATTTGCAAAACATTTTTATTGAATCAAGCAATAGAGCCATTATATCGCACTATGGTGACTCTTCTGTGAAACCGGGTAAACAACAACACCACCAACACAGCAGGTGGCTACTGACCTGTCGATGGCTGCCTGAAATTAAAATATGCAACATCCAACATATGTGCACGGATTTCACGCCGGATACTTCGACAGCTTGTTCGGCAATTCGCTCTGAATCCTCTCTGATCCCTCGGCAAGTTTTTTCCCCGGAATCTCAATCCCCATTAAAGTGATTAAAACATAATTTGTTTTGCAATGATGAAGATTTCAGTGACATGTTGCTGAGGTGAGAGGTGGTCTATCAGATGCGGCAGCATATGGAGCCCAACAGCAGCAGGGCCAAAGGAAAAAGCAAATTATGGCTGGAATTACCAGGGAGACAACGCCGGAGCGTAGTTAGCAAGAGGAAGCGGACCTATCCACCACTTTTCATTTCCTTTAAACCACTTTACTGTACCGTAAAAACCTCCACTTATCCAACAGGGAAACATCTCGCCCGCCTAAGTCCGTGATGCATAATGAAATATGTGTCTTAAGAGAATTAAAAATGCTTGGGCAGGCAAAATCTGAAAGCATCCGGCTCTCTCATTCGACATGCAACTACAATGCGTGCATCTGGGAAAGTTTACGACATTCTAAATATTGGTTTGGCGAAGCGGGTGACACAAGATACAGGAACGCGACAGTCGTCGGGTTTATCGTTGGGAGGCGGAGAAACGTGTGAGGTTATAATGAACGACTGCTGAGTCTGAAAATGCGGCCCTCGAATTTACAGTCGTGGTGAAGGGGGCGAGAACGAGAAGATTTTAAAAGATGTTTTCCAATTATGAAAGATCCTGCAAAGCGGGTGGAGGGTAAATCGTAAATGTAAGTGCGCAAAATACGGCTTGTGTGTATGCGTTGCTATATAACCTCTACACTGGTTGATTTATACACTCACTAACACACTCCTGAACTCGGCATGTGTAATTAAAGCAGGTCGTTTAAAACGAACAACCATACCACATTAGTCGCTCTCTGTGGATTTATTGTGATGGGAGGTGAAGAGGGTCCCTTCTCAGGGGCTGGATGTGTGTACTAGCACATGTGTTTGTGCGCCTCTGCTGTCAGCCAAATCACAAATTGGATCTCATTAATATCCTAAGTGTTGCAGATAGACAGCAATACGTTTAGACGGAGAGCAAATGGAGACACACAAGTCTGCAAATGATCAACTACTGATCAATTATTTCAAGTTACCACCCAATTTCCAATGCAATTTAATTTTCTAGCTCTATACTGTTACTATATGTCTCATTTGTGTCTTTTTTATTTCTCTTAAGGGATTCTGACAAGTTAAACAAAATTCAGTCAAGTTTAAAGTCCCTTGAGCTTTAAAGAAACAAAGACTAAGCAATAAAATGCTCCTCTTAGTGGGGTGCTGCATATCAGTTGTGAACATTGTGTCATGTTCAGCAGGGGGCTGTGGGTGCTGACGGTGGTGTGACATGCGATGAAGGACATGCACAACAACAATGTCTTGGGAACGGGAAAAAACATTACAAATGAGAGGGTAACTATGGTGATTGCATGTTCTCTTTCAAAGGACATCTATAGATAACAAGCTTCTCACGGTCTGCATCTCATCTGTCAGTTATTCAGGTGTTTCTGTAGGTCATATGTAAAGAGAACTGAATGGTTTCTGTTTGTCCAGTTTTCAGATATACATCACTGGGTTAAATACAGAAATGCTTTAAACATAATTGGGTGATTCTCACGAAATCCAGACTTAGAAGGTGTCCAGCATCAGATTTTTTTAAAAAGCGCTTGAAGCCATTTTTTTTGCACATATAAGATTAAGGTCTGAACTTACTATAACTATTTTTAGAGGATTTCCTATAGAATTATTTAAATTTTTTTAGATTATCATTTAAAAAAAATATCATTACCGCAACATGATATAACATTAAATATATGCATTTACAAACTCATGTTTCGGTAATGAGAACTAAAAAGTTGTCTAGGTACTATGACAAACAAAATTTCTACTTTTATCTGGAAAGAAAACATAAGAACTGCTTACCTGGAAGCCATCTTGAGTGTCACAGTCAATTATGTCCCTTCCAACATTTTTTTTAAATGTTAGTTCCTTGAGGGTTTAAACAATGATTGAAAATTGTTGCGGAGGATGAGAAAATTTTTCTTGGACATATTTATATTCCTTATTATTGTCTCTACATTTACAAATGATCACCAAATACCAAATGTTTCCTTACTGTAAATGTTTATAGTATAACATGCACTGAAGCCTTTTATTTTTCAGATTTTTTAATTATAAATATTACCATGTCAAAGAACCAAATCCAGTCATGGACACGTTGCGGTAATGAAAATGTTCCCCTTAAATGTGGAAAAAACAACAAAATTTGTTTGTACGATGTCATTTAAAATCATGTGCAAAATAGTACACAAAAAGATGTTTGTAACTCTATGCTTCTTATTTTGATACTCTTACTTTGCATTTACTTGTTTCATGACACCTCATAAGTTTAATTTCGCAAGAATCACCCAGTTGCATCCTTAGTCATTTTGCAACTGAAGGTTTTTGCAGCGAAAGTTTTGAAATTTGTTAAATTCTAATAAAATTATTAAACACTGAAAAAAATGATTCATTGAATTTAATCATTTTGTTTAAGGTAAGTGGTTGCAATCAATTTATTTAAGCTACATTTAAACAAAAAAGATTAGTAAAGTAAAATAAAATATAAACATTTTGTTTAAATGTAGCTTAAATAAATTGTTTGCAAGCACTTACCTTAAAAAAATTTATTAAATTCAATGAATCATTTATTTCAGTGAAGTGATATTTGTGATAAAAGGCTTTTTAATTACTGACTATTAACCTTTTTATTGCCTGAATTAAACATAAGAGCTCATTTACAAAAAACATGTCAGACCTTTCACATCTAAAACCGCACGGAAAACTCGACCACGCCGCTTCCCTTCTTTCTTTCTTTCTTTATGTGTTTTATTGCAGCATTCTGAAAAGTTGGAATTAATTACAACTGGCAGGGACACGGCCGCCCATGAAAAAAGAGCATGTCTGAAAGAACAAAGAACGCTTAATATCATGCTTTTGCAAAAACAATAAAGAGCTTCAATTGACTCCCAAACCCATATGGCTCCTCTTTACTGTATGATTAGAGAATGAGGGCAGGTGTCAAAATGACAAAGAGTGTGAAATAAAGTCCTGTGGGTTTGGACTGACATGAGGGTAAGTAAATAATAAAAGAGTTTGGAGAGTTGAACTATCATTACTTAGATAAACTCTGTCCTCGCTATATAACACATTCAGGTAACACTCCATGCGTGAGTAAAACGAATAAAGATGTAATCATGCCAATGCACCTGTGCTTCTAAATCAAAGTGCCAGTCTATGGATGTGAGAACCTTATTCAAACAACAGCACCGTTTCTCTCAATGAATTACCTTTAGTAAATTTAGCTCTGATATTTGCATTGAAAAGACAAAGGGAATAATTACTTCTCTTGACATAACCGTCATTTAATAGTCTCATATAACTGTATGATATAATACTTATGACATTTACTGAAAAAAGTCTATTATTAGTAGTCTATAATTGTAGTCTACGTCATTTGAGTGAGTCACTTTAAGTATCAGATTATCTTTCGAAATTGTTTTATTACCATATAGATACGTATATATGACATTCATGCTCTGATCTTCTAGAAAGACATTAGAAAGATGTGACTCACCTGTCTGCGAAGATCACGTGTTTTCTTGGTCATCTTGTCGATAGCTGAATTCAGCGGGTCACCTTTCTCTTTTCTTCCCGTCTGCAATAACATAAAAGTAGGGTGTTACTTTTGTAATGCCAATTTATGTCTTACAATCACACGCCATACAGAAAAAAGTAAGGGAGACAGGAAGCGTGAAGTTAAAAACACAATTGTCGGCCGTGAGCGGGGTTCGGAGATGAAGGGTTAAGGTTCCAGGGAACCTTTGGAAGCTTGATGCATTAAAGTGTCTCTAAATGTGGGATAGAATATGGTGCTCTGTGTCGTAACCAACAATAGTGGACACCAGCGACAACAAAAAAAGTGAGATTTTGCAGACAAACTTAATTGAACAAATTTTCTGTCCCACTCCTAAACCTATTTAGCCATACAAAAGCCACATCACGGGATGCCGAGGACTCCACCTTGAGAACGATTACTGTAGCCAGGAGCAATTTAAAAGCATAGTTGAAACAGGTGATGTATAAGTTATATAACAAATTATAGTTAACTTATAGTTCAATTGACTGCAATAAAGGAGCTTACATAAAACTTACATAAAAGGAGAACTCTGCAGGCTTTCTCTATTATATTGCTTACATAAATCAGTTGCTTTTGGGGTTGTCTCTGTTCACCTTTACAAATCTCTCATTGAATCTTCTCACGGTGTGACTTTAGGAAGGAATGAACAAGGATCATGCTCTCTGAATCATCAACCCACAGGTGCTAAATTATTATGAACTTCCTAAATGACCCACTCAACGTGTCTGTGCATTATGTTTATAACAGGAAGGATACAGTGTTCGAAAGTTAGAAAGACTATTGTAGATACTTTCAGAGTTGTCTCACCATTAGATGAAAAAAAAGAACTCTGATTGGCTGACCTTACTTCTTTCTGCTCAAAAACGCTCAAGATGTGTTTGGTGAAAAGAAAGGTAACACTTTTTTTGGTACATATTTCCTGTATTTCTGTTTGTCTCAACTCTTTCCCCGCCAGCGTTTAAAAAAAAAGTTGCCAGCCAGCGGCAGCATTTTTCACGATTTTCACAAAAGTTTAATGCCTTCCAGAAAATTTTCTTTAAATATATAAACAAACAATATATCAAATGAAAGAACAGACCCTCTGCTTTCAAAAATAAAAAATAATAATAATAAATAAAACGTTTCATCCTACCTTCATTAGTTCTCTTTTAATCACCTCTCAAATATGGGAAGGTTTCGTCAAAAACTAAATTTTTAGCAAAAAGCTGAGATAATTCCATTTTTGTGAAGGACTTTTGATAGAGATCGGATGCAGAGCGATCCTCAAAACTGACACGGACATACAGCTGTTTGCCCTAGGGCGATACTTCCGGGTTTTATAAGTTTATACCTGGTGGATAATAGCGGTATTGCGGAAAGCCGGAAATTCTTGTCATTGGCAGGGAAGCGTTTTCTCTTAATTGACGAGTTATCTCGTCAATGGCGGCAAAAGAGTTAATAAAATAGATTGAAAATAATAAATATGGATGGACATTAAAACTTCTAAAACAACCAGTAGTGCCTCACTGCAGAACACGACATCCAGGGGACGGGGGCGGGGCTGGATCCAGGTCCAGAGATCTCTTCCCACTGCATTTTGATTGGTCGGCAGTTTTACCACAAGACACGTCATATACTTGTTGTTGCGTCACCATTTCCGTCATAACTAAATTAAGTTATTCTTTTGACGGAAAAACAAACTTCACTTATGACTACGATAAAAGTAGTGCCTTTAAGGTAAAATGTAAGGTTTTCTGCTAAATGTTTTGGAGTAAAACATTTCGAGCACCACGAGTAATCTTACCACGTGCAGTTTAATACTTATAAATGTATACAGTATAAATATGCATTATTAACATATATGGCATGTTATTTAGAAATGAATACATTGAATGTTTATCTTGTATGGACTTGAACTTGTTTTAACGTGTCTTTGCTTACAGCCATTAGGTTTCCCTCGCAATAAAATTGTGTTTTTATATTTACTCGTATAGGAATAGCCGTGTAATAAGTGGGACAATGTACAGCCAACCGGGTGGCAAATAAATCCCTTCAGCGATATCACCCTGTCGGGAACGTGTCCCTTACCTCCCTTACACCTAACTGTGTAACTGTCTAACCTTACTAAATTATAAATCTTTCTCGACTATTTTATTAATCAAACGTACACTTAAATTGATAAGAGCACACGTTGGCGATCACAGGTGGCATCTAATTGCAGGCTGCAACAATGCAAATATACCAGTTAATTTGGTATATAAAGTGGGAGGAGTTGGATCTAGATCCAACCTCGCCCCCTGGATGTCGTGTTCTGCAGTGAGGACTATCAAAACAACCCCCATATGACGGTCACATCGTCTCTTCCTATTGGTCTTATCACTTCTTTGAGTGCTTTTTGCTCAAAATAAGCAGCAGTACAGGCTTAATCCGTTGGTCAAAAGTCAGGCTACGCAAAACCAGTTTAGGAATGACATGCACTGCATGCATCTGAATGCCCCTGTGTGCCTCCTGCTTGACTGTTTCTCTGGCCGATGGCCTCAAAAATGGATTATCTTTCCCTGTCATGGTGTGCTGGTAAAATGTACTTGGGTTGAGATGAGGACGGCTGCTCTTGTTAGCGAGTAATTAAAGATTTTGCAGTGGTGGCGGCCAGCTCCCTTAGGTCCGATCTGCCAGACAGCTCACAGCTGGTTCCTGTATGTCAGTGTCAAAAAAAAAACTCTCGCTGTGGATGACAACACATGCCCCATCTCTTTCTCTCTCTCAGCAGTGAGACTTCAGGCTGGTATAAACACAAACAGTATCCCATTAAATATGAACAGCAAGACTAAAACGGCTAAATGCTACAAAAAAGTTACTAGAAAACTGACACAGCGCTCAGAATGCACAAGAGTACAGATTTTGCAATCCAGAGAAGTTCAGGAAGCCATTTTCTACTAGTCTGCATACCATAATGATTTTAGCCTTGATCTTTGAGATTGCATTAAAAAACGGATGAGTCATGATGCACTACACAGATTTCCGTCCAATCATGTGTTCTTTGGGATGAGAATGATCCTCCCCTTAAAACCACCAGCAACAAAATAGTGGAGCAGCTTCCCTAATTGGACTTTGGCTATATTCACTAAGTGGCCATGTTTGCAATGCCACCGGAAAGTTATTTCAGTCATGTAACAGTCCTACAGTCCTATCTACTTGAATAGGGAAAGACAAATGCCTCACACGACTCTGAATAGAGCCCCTCTCCCATATAATCGTCAATCTTTATAGATTGTTTATTGGGTCTTTTAAATGGAAGACGGGACTTTCGACACCAGAGCGGCCATAATGAGCGTTGCACTGTCCCCTATACAAAGTAATATGAGTGCTCAATCTTGTTATATCCAGTTTATAGCAAATCATAAATCATGGCATGTACAGGCCAAATTTTGTATTTGAATAGGAACCAGTCAATAAAGGGAAATATATTATATAACATATACATGTTATAGATATAGTAGCTGAATAATATGTATAACAGGACAGTGGCCCTCCAGGACCAGGGTTCCCCACCCCTGGTATAACTGAATTTCCTAAATGAACAATTTCATTGACACCTGTATCTGTAAACATTGCAGTATGTAGCATGTGGCCTAATAAATAAAAATAATAAATAAAAATATTTCTTAAAAGGGTAAAATGCCAGAATAAGTCTAAAGAAACAGAATGATCTGTATGTAAAGGATTTTGGTCAGGCCTCAATTGTTAGTCGTGTCAATGACATGACGTTAATTATTTGGTGTCCGTATGGTTCAATTTAATGTAAAAGAGTTAAAATTTCAAAATAAATTTGCCGTTTACTTGCATACTTTCTCTTTTTTGAGGACCAAGTCTAAAATTTCTGATTTTATTTCATTTTGAAAGAATATTTGGGGGATAATTGCAAAAAATGTCAATGTGGTGTAACCAGTCTGTGTCAATTGGTGTAACTAGTATTTTTTTTTAAATGTGGAATCAAATATAATCATCTACAGGGGCGTTGCACAAGATCTCTGGCCCTATGCATATGGGCCCCTATGCCCCACCCCCATATTATATTCTAGACTTTTGAAGGACTCTCTCTTCCTTTGGTTTTACCCCCAGTCTGACACCCTTGATAATCTAGTTTAGTGTAATATGATCTTTTTACATATATTTTTACATAATTTGTCAAAGATTATTTAGAAAACAGAGCTTTTTTCAGCATATGTCAGTACAAATATTACAGAAACGCATTAAAATTTACTTTTAGAAAGAACTAATAAAATTAAATTTTATTTATTTATTTATTTTTTGATGATCACGTTTACATGCCATCAACGTTGATAAAATATTTAATATTTCTCATTCTTTGGCGCAATTGGCAGTAACACCATTTGACATTTTTAGGTCCATTTAGTCTTAGCTTTTATAAAAATGGTGCAAATGGTGAAATGAACATAAATACACTATGCGCATTGAAATAAACCTGGTGCATGCTTTTAAATTTTTTTTTAAAGATTTTTAAATTTCTCAAACCGTTTTTGTCACTGACCCAGTCAATGCAGTCTGTTAATCTGCTTTTATTTGGGCGATGACCCTCAAAATAACCTTTGGATGCTAAACCCAAGATACCCTTTAATAGATCTGCCATTTTAAAGAATGTCTTTATGATTTTTTTGATACTTAGGGGTCCAGGCAATGACCTCACACCTAGAAAAAAAATTAACAAAACTTTCAATGTGAATGAAATATTTGGGCAAATTAATTAACAAATTAATTGCCTTTTCCATCTCAGTACTAAATGAAATCCACTTTTCTCATTATCATCAATGTTGACTAAGGGCAAAGGCGCCTGAGCAGTGAATCGCAAATCACATGCAAGAGCTGAAATGGCAGAAACAGTTGAAATCAGTCTGAACGTTATGAGATTGCTCAAAATTAATGACCATGTTGCCAGGCAACCATCTTGCAGTACTGCATAGATGTTATTAATACACGTGTGATGTGAGCTGCCTCATGTTAAATTGGCTAGTTCAATCAATATTCCTAAACTGATGAAGGGATGGAATTCAGAATCAGCAAACCCGATGGAACAAGACACCATCTGAAGGCATTTCCCTTTGTTCATCTTGCGCGGCGTGTCGTCTATGCCATCATCTGTATGTGACTTTGGCACAGGGGTTAGCCAAAGATACGGCCTGGAGATTGCTCTAAGAATAAAGGAACTCTGCTGTCTGAAACATAAACGTGAAGCTTAGCCTATCAAAAACAGACCACCAAAGCTTGCTGGTGGAATACAAAGGTCTATGGGTTTTTTTTAAGCAATATGCATGTTTTTATCAAAAATTGTATTATTGTTTTGTAGACTATACTCGCTGTTGTGGTGCCATCCAATCAGCATTGTCAGGATGTCATTTTCCTGCAGCTTCATAGCGATTTTTCAGAGGAGCTGCTTTAACATTCCTTGGACCATTATTGAATGATCAAGCGAAATAATGATGATGCATTCTGTAGAATATGCTCAATAGCAATACATAAGGCCACAGAAAGGTTATTATACTGTATAGAAAACAACATCGCTTTCTTCTTTTAGCATACTGTAGAAAACAGAAGTATCCCGGGGCAAGCAGACGCACTTCCCCGTCTTTGAAATCTGCACATGTCAGGGAAATGATGAATACATGGACAGCTACATGGAAGAAATGCAAGGACTGAAAAGTAAGTTTAGGAACTGTTTAGAAGTTTTCACAGAACTCAAGAAAAGATTCTCGACGCTTGCTGTCAGATGCACACTGGGAACTCGCACATTGATAAATTTGCAGCTGCAAGCGTAGATTTATTGCCACTATACCTACAGTAAGCCTGATGTAGTTCCTGCTATAAAGTAGCAGAAAATAAATAGTGAGTGGCCTTTCATTACAGTCGCTCTGTTGGTATTAGGTGATACATGTACGACATAATGTGTCTAAAGGTTGCGAGAAGGGATGTTTTAATTGTTTGTTGGCTAATTTAAAGCAATAAAAAAAATGTATAAAGTGGTCTGAAAATGTCTGAGCATAGTCTCGGTAGGGACGCATAACGATTAATCACGATTTATCTATAGCAAAATATAAGTTTTTGTTTACATCACTATATATATATATATATATATATATATATATATATATATATATATATATATATATATATATATATATATATGCACACATGCATGTATAATTTTAAGATTTATCTATAGCAAAATAAAAGTTTTTGTTTACATCATATTCAATATACATACATACACACACACATATATATAAACTATATATATATATGTATGTATGTATGTATGTATGTATGTATGTATGTATGTATGTATGTATGTATGTATGTATGTATATATATATATATATGTGTGTGTGTGTGTGTGTGTGTGTGTGTGTGTGTGTGTGTGTGTGTGTGTGTGTGTGTGTGTGTGTGTGTGTGTGTGTGTGTGTGTGTGTATGTGCGCATATGCATGTATAATTTTAAGAAAAATATAAAATTTTTTATATAAATATAAAAAGATTCCGTAGAAGTTACAATGTTATTGCAGCTGGGTTGCCGGTAACTTACCATAGATTTAAATTTATGTTATTAACTGCTTCAAAGTTCAAAAATTTTAAATATTAAAATATATAAAATTATAAATTTTAAAAATTAATATAATAATTATAAGTCTTTATCTTTACAGAATAAAACTATACAATAACAGCCTCATGCAAAGCATTATGGGAACCAGAAATCATCATCAACCTTTTTCTTTTTTTTTTTTTTTGCTTCAGATTTTGTTTCCCAGAATGTTTTGCTTGATGCTGTTTTACTCTGTAAAGACAAAGACTTGTAAATGTTTAATGTTTATTTAACTTTGAACAAAATGTTGCCAGAAAATAACATAAATTTAAATATACGGTAAGTTACCGGCAACCCAGCTGCAATAACACTGTAATTTCTACTGATTTCTTTACAGTGTACATAATAAATTGTACATAAATATACAAATGTATATACACATGTAAACATTTCTTAAATATATACATGCATGTGTGTGCATTTATCTATACAAAGTTATTATACACAGTTCACAAAACTTTTATTGTGCTATAGATTAATTGCGATTAATCGTTATGCATCCCTAATTTAAAGCATTTGATAAACGTATTCATGAGAACATAAGCACTTTATTTTGTTTATGACATAAGATATACTCAGCAAGGCAAATAAATAATTGGCTTAGGCATGAAATTGTATATTAAAAAGATTGCTAGTATATCATTTAAAAAAAATACTTTATTTTCTCATCTCCGTATGTAACTGATGTCTGTGATTTGACAGAATGAAGTGAAAAGCAAACATTTTAAATAAGCACTTAGAGAACAAATCTGTTCTATTTTTCTAGGATTATTAATGTATTATTTCAAAAAGCATTTTTTTGTACTCTGTATTGTGATTTAACAAAAAAATCAGCCACATGAAGTGGCATTTCGCCAGTGTGATTCTTAAACTAAAATCGGATAACCACAATCTACTTCACAAAAATGCAATTTCTTCCAGTCTGGGTTTTGAACAGCAAAAAATAGGTTAGAGAACCATAATCCAGCACAGTTACATCAGACTCTTGTTTCACTTTAGGTGCAGCTTACCAGTGGAACTAGTGGACTAAAAAGGAACTAGTGAAAGTGGCATAATGACCAATGTATGGTGGCCGCCGTCGCCATCTTGCCCGCGCGTCATCACACATCACTCTAAAATAGGTAAACAGGCGAGACGTAGGTGAAGCTGAGGTGGCTGGTTGCTGAAACCACGCCCCCTTAGTTCGACTACAGTGACCACAGTGGCTGTTTAACTGTCACTCAAGTGGTTACGCCCTTAATTATGCAAAACTTTAAGGCTTAACATAAATTAAACGGATAGGTTACAAAAAAATTCACCCCCCTCACAGATGTTATGAAGGGCAAAATTAGCTATACGCACCAATAACTATTTTTGTACCCCAGTTGTAAACATACTATTTTTTACTATAAAGTTGGGGATTTTAACATGGGGGTCTATGGGAATTTACTCCCTTTTAGAGCCAGTCTCTAGCAGCCAGTCTATTGGCTTCATCAGAGAAATCAGAAAATTGCCCCTTGATGGTAGCCCATACTTGGAATGTGACCTCTGCATTTAACCCATCCAGTAAGTAGTGAACACACGCACAAACACAGTCCATAATCTCTGAAAGCCAATGTTGACATTTGAAATCACCTAAACAAACATGCCCCTACCCCAATAGAATCTGGACCTTCTGTTGATAGACCCCCCCACACATACTCAACCCGGGCAACAATGTTGGTTAGTATACACGCCCCTTACTGCTGATTGGCTACAAATGTGTTTTGATAAATGGCCCGACTCTCTTTTCCAAAGCGTTTTTTAGATATCGTGCACTCCGCCTTTAAGACTCATCTTTGATCATTATAAAAGCATATATAAACGTTTTTTCTATGATAATAAATTCTTCCAGCTTTAAAACAGCTTGAATGTAACTGTCTTCACCCTTGCCTCATTTAGTATACGCGGAAACCATGAATATGCAAATTAATCCCAGCCTCTGCTCAATTGCACAACTTGGACCATAGATTTGAATTTGCAAATTAGTCCCTACCTTTACCGAGTCACAGCTCAAAGATATAACATGTATATAGATGTGTCCGTTTCAGATACATACTGTATAAACAACAATAACTTGATTTTCACCCCAGGGGGACTTTAACTATATTTCTAAAACTCATTATTTTACACATAAAAAACATGCTAAAGGTGATAATTAGTAACAGTTTTGCAGCATATATTAATTATATTAATTGATTGATTATTGCTAATTGATGTGTGTTTTTAATATACATAAGCATAAATAATTCATTACAATTAACCAAGATCAAAACAGAAAACACAACAGTTTGAACCCGTAATCTTGTAAAGCCAGAAACGTTTACATTTCCAGCTTCCATGAGTTGAAGTTTCTACTTTATCCTGCCTGGTCATCAAGGTTAACACTTTCTGTCACTCACTATGTGTTCGTCACTCTCAAGCCATAAACATTATTGTTACACATTAAGGCAAGAATTGCTTCAATCAAAAGCAGGAGACAAGAACGATCCAGAAGAACGGTTTAAAGACCGTTTCCTGTCCTGAATGCTGCTGCTAACCCCACACCACTTACAGCCAATTTAAACAGAATTACAAGCCTCAACGCTGTGGCCTTCTGGGAGTCTGAGAACATTGAGGAGCAAAGCAGCATTATGAAGTATATGAAGCGGCCCGTACTCGAGGGAATGAAACGACATGACCGCTAACAATGCTCTCAAGAGTTTGCTGTCATCAATGTGGTAACTTTTAGCTCAGAAGCTAAAAAACTACCCTCAATATCACCTGTTGTCCTAGGGGTACGCAGAAAACTCGACGACTTGAATGACGCCTTGCAAATCAGCATGAAATGCATACATTCATTGTCAAATTTAATAAGCAAACTGGCAAGCTGAGGGCTCACTGATATATGCTGACTACTATCATATTATATGCTGTATATCATATACCATATTTTTTGTCTTCAACTGGATTAAACATGCACATTAAAAATGATGAAGGCTTAGACCATTGCTAATGCTTCATAGCTACATTTACCATGCAAGTACCAACTGGTTACCATGCACTCTAAACATGCTGGGTTAATTTCATTGGGATAAAAATTGGGTCAAAAAGGGATGGGACCATCTCACTTCTTTCAACCCAAAATGCTGAGTTATTTTAACCCATTGTTGGTCAAATATAAACATTTTCTGTTCAGGCCATTTTCTGTTTTCTGTTATTTTTGACCCAATGCTCCTTTCAGCTTTTTATAAATACAGATGACACTTTGTGTCTTTATTTTTAATAAGATATAAATAAAAATAAAAATACAAATAGATAAAGATAGAAATAGAAAACAAATTAAATAAAACAAAGGTAGAGATAGAGATAGAATAGGAATGAGAATATGAATAAATAGAAATAAAATAAAATAAAATAGAAAATAGAGATAGAAATAAAATAAAAAGAGAGAAAGAGAATGTGTTGGGCGATATGCCCCAGTTTGAGATCGTCCTATTGCCAGCCTGTGAGATCGCCGATACACGATAGTATTGGGGGGTGGGACAGTAGTTTACTCATTTATTTATTTGTTCATTTTTACTTATTTTTTACAACCTTCCTAAAACTGATGCCATTAATCCATCCGCATCATTAAGTCCAGGCCCTTTAAGATTTCCTGCGTGCCAGGGTGTTGGAACAACAAAGCCCACAAACCCTCCCATGTGAGGAAAAGCATGAAATGCGCATGTTAATGTGAAACTGTGATGATGATGATGATGATGATGATAATAACTATCGCCAACTATCGTCATTAAAGCCCGCTATAAATAATATTTCTGACGATCGTGGATTCACGATACTATCGTCTATCGGCACAACCCTAGATAAAATAAAATAAAATAAAATAATAAAATAAAATAAAATAAAATAAAATAAAATAAAATAAAATAAAATTAAAATAAAATAAAATAAAAATAAAATAAAATAAAATATACTATTACTTGAGATTGAATAGAATAGAATAGAATAAACGCATCATCTATATAAAAAAATAATATTGGCCCAAAGATGTCAGCGCAATCTGAAGTCGTCCATTCTAAATGCCCTTAATCCTATTTTCCGTTCACACATAGTGCTTTACTGGTAATCTTACAACTTCTCTTACTGGTAAATTGGCAGCACTGATTTACAAGAAATGTTTTGTTCACACATGACCTGTTAACTGAAATTTGCCAGACTGAATGTTTGAAAGAGACTAGTGACTTGTCAATTTTACTTAAAGGATTAGTCCATTTTCTTTAAAAAAGAAGTCCAGATGGTTTGCTCACCACCATGTCATCCAGGATGTTGTCTTTCTTTGTTCAGTCCAGAAGAAGTTGTGTTTTATGAGGAAAAACATTCCAGGATTTTTCTCATTTTAATGGACTTTATTGCAGTTCAAAATTGCAGTTTCAAAGGACTCCAAACGATCCCAAACGAGGCATAAGGGTCTTATCTAGTGAAACGATTGTCATTTTTGGCAAGAAAAAAATTTCACTTTTAAACCACAACTTCTCCTCCTCCTCCGGTCCTGTGACACGCCAACGCGACCTCAGGAAATTGCGTAATGACGTGGAAAGGTCACGTGTTACATATATGAAACGCACATTTGTGACCATTTTAAACACAAAGACATAAATAAGTATCATTCCACATACAACAATGTCGGAACGGTCCTCTTTTTCCACACTTGTAAACATTGGGGCGTAGTTTCGCATACGTCCTCCGTGACCTCTTGACGTGATGACGTATAACGTGATGACGTATAACGTGAGGTCGCGCTGGCGCATCACACGACCGGAGATATAGGAGAAGTTGTTGTTTAAGAGTCCTTTTTTTTTCTTGCCATAAATGACAATTGTTTTGCTAGATAATACCCTTAGTATGTCTCATTTGGGATTGTTTAGAGTCCTTTGAAACTCTGTTGAAACTGCAGTTTTAAACTGCATTAAAACTGTTACGTGTTGGGGTCCATTAAAGTCCATTAAACATAATTTCTTCTCGACTGAACAAAGAAAGACATCAACATTTTGGATGACATTGTGGTGAGTAAATTATCTGGATTTTTTTAAGAAAATGGACTAATCCTTTAATTCCATATTAAATTAATTGCAAAGCATATCTCTATACATATCACAGCTGAACAACATTCTGTCCTCACAATTATACATTAAACATCAAATGTCTCTATGAACGGCCACTGCTGTGCAACTGTGGACATCATTAATATGTGGACAATGTGGACGGTGTTGTCTAAATGGAGTAATGATTTATATAAACAGGATTTTCCAAAGTCATCCAATGTTCCAAACAGATAGTCCCACCCTAAACCCATGAAATTGGCTCGGTTATTGTTGAAATGTCTGCCCGCTCAAATTAACAAAGCAGTGTCGATAGAACCAAAGTGTTTGCACTTTGAAAATCATCAAATGATTTACTTTGACTCCACAAAGCTGAATTACGAAACAAATTCAGACCCAATTTCTGTTCAGTTTATTCTGATGCCAGATGAATGTCAGAGGCAGGCTGCTAACGTCTGCAGTGGCCGGCCTGAGATGCTGTAGCAGCGTTACTCAACCCCCTATTGCTTTCAGAGCCAAATGCTAATGTGTCATTTACCTGTCACTAGGAGGCAAGATTTAGCTGGATCCAAAACAAGTAAAGCCAGCTGCTTTTAAAAATTCCTAATGAAACAAACAACTTGCAAATTGTTTTTCCATAATAGTTGGAAAAACAAATACTATGGAAGTCATTAATAGAAATACTTTAACATGCAGCACTACATTACAGTACCTACCATTTTGTCTTTGCATACTTGAAAATAAATTATAGCTACATGTTAAGATCAACATTGAAAGCCCTTTGGCTACAGTACATGTTAATTAGACCAAACCATAGTGCACTTTCTGTACAGCAAACGTTCACTAGAGTACTGCCATGTAAGCTTGTAGGGTACTGGTAGTTTGATCCTATTACAGTTAAAGTGCGCTTCAATTACGCTTGCATGACTACTTATGCTCAAAAATTAGACATCTCAACTTCAAAGTGCCCATGAAATCGTAATCAAGTCTTTCCAAAGTTAAACACTTTAGAGTGCAATTTCTGTAAAAGCATTTCAAACGCACGCTTTATTACTAACGTATCAGTACTTAGCAAAGGAGGTTTAGTCTTTCAGAAAAATATACAAAAAATACGAATGATGCATCTTCAGATTATCACGGCAAAGACACTTTTGTCTAGTTAAAAGCTCTGTAGAATACCACCTCCGATATTTAAATCAAGATTTGCCAGGTCAAATAAAAGCTATTGACTTAAAAAAGAGCAGCCTTTTCAATATGTCATCTCTCTTTACTTTTCAAGCACATGCAGGAAAAACACGAGAAGAAAATTTGGTCAATTAAACCGTTTCATAAGTCGTTAGCCGGAAATAACAGGCATGGATAAATATGTGTGTTATAAAGCTTACAAGAGGAAACAAGTAAATAAATTCAGAAAGAAAGATGGGTGCTGTTTTACATTTTGCATTTCCATATCAAGGCAGATATGAACACCCCACATATCACACATCAAATTCTCATATTTACATTTTAGAAATGCCCAAAAGCCCAGAAACATGTATTGCCTATGTATGTACAGTGTGTATTCTGTTTAAAGTTTGTACATAACACCGACAAATCCCCATTTTGTCTCTTGTTTTCTCAAGAGCTGTCTGCTGTCAGACGAATGTGTTGACATAAATTCTGGCACTTTGATAAATCATCAAGGAATGTAAGACACAGTCACTGGACAGCACAAAGCCTTGGACGACATGTGCGAGAACAGGCCATCTGAATCATCAAACACCAGACGAGATACAGAAAGAGAGAGAGAGAGAGAGATGTTAAAGAGCACCAATTATGCTAATAAATTGGCACGTTAGCACGTAAATGCAGTATCCCATAGTACATACATGTTATTAAAACTTGAACTAATGCATTGTGAGTCTTATAAATTGCTTACATACCTCACCGATTTCCCACTGTCTGAAAAACGCTCGGTTTAGTTCCTGTCTCCGCCTCCCAAAATGTCTAGTGTAATCGGCTTGGTCAGATGACTACTCAACTGTTATTGGTCAGCTGGGTTCGTCGTGTGTTTGAAAGGTTACGCCCCTGACTACGTGTGGGTTGACACACCGGTTCTGACTGAGAGAGTCACAGCCTCAGAGGCAACGTAAACAAGCGTTATATTTCTCTATAAACGATGGTGTCTGTACTGCCTTACCACTTCGAGCTCGATCCAGAGAGTTCAGAAGGCCGTTACGATGAATCTCCGTCAATGAATGCGATTGGATTTAACTTTTTTAGGTGTCCTTAGCTCTGCCAGAATGCTAAACGAAGACGAAAATGTGTTGCAAAGACATCCAAAAGGTAATTATAACGTACTACATAACTATATGGAAACACCAAATGTAGCACATAGAAAGTATTTGTTGAAATGATTATAAAACGATTTCACTTGGTAATTTCTACATTATTTTACTATAGTAAAATGTATTATAAAAGACTGTTTACATACTCTATTACTGTGCAAACTATATGGAAACACCAAATGTAGCACATAGAAAGTATTTGTTGAAATGATTATAAAACGATTTCACTTGGTAATTTCTACATTATTTTACTATAGTAAAATGTATTATAAAAGACTGTTTACATACTCTATTACTGTGCAAACTATATGGAAACACCAAATGTAGCACATAGAAAGTATTTGTTGAAATTATTATAAAACGATTTCACTTGGTAATTTCTACATTATTTTACTATAGTAAACTTCATTATAAAAGACTGTTTACATACTCTATTACTGTGCAAACTATATGAAAACACCAAATGTAGCACATAGAAAGTATTTGTTGAAATTATTATAAAACGATTTCACTTGGTAATTTCTACATTATTTTACTATAGTAAAATGTATTATAAAAGACTGTTTACATACTCTATTACTGTGCAAACTATATGGAAACACCAAATGTAGCACATAGAAAGTATTTGTTGAAATGATTATAAAACGATTTCACTTGGTAATTTCTACATTATTTTACTATAGTAAACTTCATTATAAAATACTGCTTACATACTATTTTACTGTGCTATGTTTTTACTTATTAGGTTTTAAGGAGAATGCAACAGGTTCCAGGGCCTCTTACCTGCGTGATTCATCATCCAGGTTTTGCACAAATTGTCTAAATCCCTACACACAGAACATTTATTGTACCGACTATAAGCCTTTGAGGCGCAGGACTAGAGTAAGTTTTATTACATTTTTAAACCAATAACACTAAAGTATTATTATAGTAACAAAGTACCCAAAAGAACAAAAGATGTAACTTTAAAGAAAATATAGTAGTCAGTCAAAAGTTTATTTATTACAAATATATATTTAACTGTTAAACAATATACAAATAAACATACTTTAGTAACCATATTGTGCTCTTCTTTCAAAAAATTGTTCAATTCACTTCTTACAGCTATCTATTCAGATAAATGGCATATCAAAGCTTTGTCAGCTGGTGCTATCTAAGACGACACTTTAGGGTTATCATCCTGTCGTGTGTTGTTCTCCAGATATGCTTGGAGCTTCCTGATCGGAATGTTGGCTTCCGACGACCCCTGCACTGAAGATGGCATGCAATCACGTCCTCCTTTGAAGGTCTCTCAAACTGTGATGCCAGGTCCATTGGAATCGGGGTTTCCTTCAGCTTATCTTCAAATACCTCATCAAACACAAGCCTGATCACATCATCCACATAACTGTACAAATATTGCAGTCAATAAATCTTTTGTTTTGATAATTTATTTCCCTGCTTCATACATTAAGTTTTTAATTATGAATGTATTTGAAATAAAACATTACTGCTTACAGTATGTCACTTGTGTGTTTTGGGAACATAGCCTTGTACTTTCCCTCTCCTGCTTTTGTTATGGCTTGGTGACATTGTAATGGATGGCTGCAAGGTACAACCTGTAAAAATATAAATATGCAATTCATTTATTCTAAAAGTAAATACTACTTTACTTTATTTAACACAGTTACTAAAATACCTAAATACCTGCACAGCATTCCAATAAATGGGAAAGTCACATTTTTTGCTGCAAATCTGAAATCTCAGGCTACGGACGGCAAAGGCATCCACTGATGATGGTGATTGAAACATTGTGAAACGATGCTACTGCCTGGGTTCCTATGATTATGCAGAGAAAAAAACTTTGTCATCATCAGTTATACATTTAAGACTGGTAGTGGTTTCACTAGCTAAATACATCATATGTGTTACACACCTTTGCTCCTCATATGCCTTGTACTGTGTGTAATGATGTTGCATGTTTGCATACAGTGTAGAAGGATGTGTCCAGCTGCGAATCTAGGATATAGACAAATAAAACAAACATGTATTCAGTCAAAAAGACATATTATAACAATAGAGTACAACGATTATAAATCGTTAGACTATTCATTAAAACGTTAATGTATTACATGTTACATGGCCCAACATTAGCAACACACATTACGTGTTTACTTCGTTTCAAAATCTAAGAAAGCTTAAAGTAAAAACAACAGTAAAATACATATCACGTTAAACAAATCATCTGTACTTCGAGTTTCTTGAGTTTGATCATGAGAACAAACTTTACCGGTAACAGTTTAGCTGGAACAGCTTAGCAAGTTTGTAAACACGTCTAAATAAACATCGATAAAAACGATAGTCTGCATAATTCAACACACACGTGTGTAAATATGGTACGTTGTTTATGAAATACATTATTACAACACAAAACAATTAGCTTGCAAGCTTAGCTCTACACATAGATATATATCTGAGCTCTACAAGCACATAATGTTAAGCTCCGGTTACCGGTAACGTAACTTACAGTAAAGGCAAATAATAAACATGAATACTTACAGCCTGTGATCCAGAAGTGCACGGTAATCCAACTTTCAGGAGGAGACGTGGCGCAGCTTTGGTTCATGAGAAGCAGTTATTGTGAAAACTCCGTGAACAACTTCTGACTGGATTTTTCCGGAACCGTATTAAACATGATGTCCTCTGTGTTAGTCCATAAAGTGCTATTTTGCCCTTGCATCTAAAGAGACAGCGTCTACTCGAGAGATTTAATCGCTTAAACAATGAAACAAGAGTTTGCAAACAGGGTCAAAGCAGGGACTCCCAACCTCCGCCATTTTAGCTCTCTTCTGACTCAGCGCTCTCCACCCCCGTCTTTGAGGGCGTACCCAAGCCAAGCAGAGAGGGCTGAACTATGATAATGTTGGTCTTATCTACGTCACCAATCCCAGGAAGTAAACTGTTGCCTACAATCCGAGTGTTTTTTGTAGTCCTCGAACGTTAGAGACGATAACTCGCGTCATCGTTTTCTTTGAGGTATGTACTTTTTGAATATCGTTAGCATGTACTAATACACACTTACACACAAAAGGATGTTTAAAAACGTGTATCTCATAATAGGTGCTCTTTAAGTTTACTCTACATAATGGGAAGTTAGATCATAATTAAGATCCGTTCGGCGGCAGAGCAGTAATTCACAGGATCTGCAGCTTTGATGGGGCCGTGTTGAGCACCGCTGAAAGGGTCGTACAAGCGAGGATATTGTGATTACAAGATTGAGAACCCAGTCGAGGGAGGTGACGATAGCTTCACCCTTCTGCTTTGAAAAACATTGCTGTCACACACCGTCTGTCTCACAAAGCAAAGCGCAACACTGTGTCCATTGTCTAGTGTGTTTTAATAAACATAAACACTTATTCCGTAAGAGAGAGTCGCGTGGTGAAAAAAAACAGTGTAATGAAAAGATGATTTTGGTGTAATTGCGGCTCGTCTTGTACTTGATGAGGTGAGTGGGCGAGGGACAATGCGGTGTGGGTGTGTAAGAGAGGCCGAAGACCTCACATCATTGCGTTTGTTTGTGCAAGTTTAAATTTGCGTCGAGTATTGACAGGCGGTACATGGGAACTGCTACACATGCCGATTTACACATGTGAGTCTTTGTATGGGGAATGTACACTCACCTAAAGGATTAATTAGGAACAACTGTTCAATTTCTTATTAATGCAATTATCTAATCAACCAATCACATGGTAGTTACTTCAATGCATTTAGGGATGTGGTCCTGGTCAAGACAATCTCCTGAACTTCAAACTGAATGTCAGAATGGGAATGAAAGGTGATTTAAGCTATTTTGAGCATGGCATGGTTGTTGGTGCCAGACGGGCCGGTCTGAGTATTTCACAATATGCTCAGTTACTGGGATTTTCACGCACAACCATTTCTAGGGTTTACAAAGAATAGTGTGAAAAGGGAAAAACATCCAGTATGTGGCAGTCCTGTGGGCGAAAATGCCTTGTTGATGCTAGAGGTCAGAGAAGAATGGGCCGACTGATTCAAGCTGATAGAAGAGCAACTTTGACTGAAATAACCACCGAGGTATGCAGCAAAGCATTTGTGAAGCCACAACACGCACAACCTTGATGCGGATGGACTACAACAGCAGAAGACCCCACCGGTTACCACTCATATCCACTACAAATAAGAAAAAGAGGGTACATTTGCACGAGCTCAACAAAATTGGACAGTTGAAGACTGAAAAAATGTTGCCTGGTCTGATGAGTCTCGATTTCAGATGGTAGAGTCAGAATTTGGCATAAACAGAATAAGAACATGGATCCATAATGCCTTGTTACCACTGTGCAGGCTGGTGGTGGTTGTGTAATGGTGTGGGGATCTTTTTTTTTTTTGGCACACTTTAGGCCCCTTAGTGCCAATTAGGCATCGTTTAAATGCCACAGCCTACCTGAGCATTGTTTCTGACCATGTCCATCCCTTTATGACCACCATGTATCCATCCTCTGATGGCTACTTCCAGCAGGATAATGCACCATGTCACAAAGCTCGAATCATTTCAAATTGGTTCTTGAACATGACAATAAGTTCACTGTACAAAAATGGCTCCCACAGTCACCAGATCTCAACCCAATAGAGCATGTTTGGGATGTGGTGGAACGGGAGCTTCGTGCCTTGGATGTGCATCCTCACAAATCTCCAAGAACTACAAGATGCAATCCTATCAATATGGGCCAACATTTCTAAAGAATGCTTTCAGAACCTTGTTGAATCAATGCCACGTATAATTAAGGCAGTTCTGAAGGCAAAAGGGGGTCAAACACAGTATTCGTATGGTGTTCCTAATAGTCCTTTAGGTGAGTGTAAATCCGGCCAATGATGTACCTTGACAACATAATTTTGATTGCATTTTTCCTACATGTTAAATAAAGGAGATAAAAGGAGAATGGAATGAGGAGATGTCGCAAGACAGATTTGAACTTGAACTTTGAACTGTTTTGCACCCTGCCTTAATGTGAAAACTGCTAAGCCAAGTTAATCCAAAATTAATCCCTGCAGTTAATTCGGTGTAAACTGTGTTAATTCCATGCTGATTTCTTATGGCATGATTTGAGATAAATCGCACAAATTTGCATACTAATAATCACAGTATTTTGTTCCTGGAGTGCCATATTACTAGTAATGGCTCGATTGTCTGCCGGTGCTACGTGAGAACTCATATTTATCATATATTTTTCTTGGTAGTCCTGCATGACTCCTGTGGGCTTTGCAACAATTCGCAGCGGTCATGCATCAATGTGTCAAAACATAAATAGGCGCGCTTAAAATTGACTGTATTTAAAGTTTTGCGCCCAGGTACAAGCAATTGCAGTTGAGTCGGCTGCCAACAGACGAAAGAGCATTTAACAGACGCAAGCTAAACCCGAAACAGATTATGGCTTTCATAATGCTTCAAATAAACAATGATGTCATTTCACTTCTATTCTACAAGAAACATAGGAGGGCGGCGTACGTGAAAAACACATTTACGGCGAGTCATCCTGAGTGCGAGTCTCCCGAGCATTGAGGAGTACGCAAAACAAATTAAATGTGACCGCTTGATGGATGTATTCATTTTTGATGGTCCCCAGAAAAGGCAGAAGGCTCACTGCCGATCATAATGTGGCATAATGCAGATGTTTAAAAAAAACACAGCTGATGCATTGAGGTGGGAAGGGGCCCCGCTACGAGATCTGAGGCCTGGGCAATGCAGGGGAAGAGTTATTGGGCCAACAACAAAACTGATTGTCTGTTCCTGCTGCAGACCAAAGCACACAGCAGCCATGCAGTCTGAGGAAGGCATGAACTGAATGGCAAGTAGGTGCTAAGGAGAGAGAGAGAGAGAGCGAGCGAGAGAGAGAGAGAGGGGAGAGAGAGAGATAGAAAGAGAGAAACAGAGGTCAATTAGAATAAGCGTACAGGAAAACAAAACCCTACAATAATGAATGACTAATAGTCACAACAGGACTATTTTTGGCACATCGTGAACACAAATGAATCAGGTCGGTGACACGACACGAGCAGCTCATTGAGGAAAACACAAAGCAACACTTTTACCTTTCTCTCCATTTGCATCCCAAATGCTGACTTTGATACTTTATGAACATCCCATATGTTTGCCAACAGCTATATCTAGTGTATTTTTAAAGCATTTGTGCTATTCTGATGAAAAATATTGAACAATTAACTATTTTTAAACTGTTGGTCAATGACTTTTCTTACTAATCATTTTAAAAGATTGCAGTCGCAAAAAACACAACCCAATGACATTTTAGACCGGAGCAGAGCTAGATAAATCTGTATTCAACACAGACATGTCCATGATTTATTCAGGTCGGTAAATCAAAATGACATCTCCAGGTTTTCGATGACTGTTCGGATACCAGGAATGCGATCACCAGGGTCATACCTTTTGTACACGGTCAGAAAAGGAGGTACAAAACTGTACCTTTGCTGTTGCTGGGGTGGTACCCTAAAGGGGGTCGCACCCCGGACGAAAAGCGCTGCGCGGCATCGCGCCATGAATCTAAATACAGAACACATTACTTTCTATGAATGTACGCACAACAGCGGCACCTGGCGGTGGCTGTCGGCATCTGTCCAATATGACTCTGGACACTGCTCAAATCCCTGTCGCGCCATTTGTCCCAAATCGTTAGTTAATATTAATATTGGCTGCTAACGTATATTTTGCATTTTGAAGTAGGGCTTGGCATTGGCAAGGGCCTCACGATACGATACATGGACATGTTGCAATGAATCACGATACGATACAGTGTGTTATCATGTATGATACAATTGCAATATTTTTTAATGTAAAAAAAAAAAATATTTTAAAGCCAAAGTACTTCCACACGTCGTCTTTGAAAGCTGCAGGCATTTTTTATTTTTTTATGTCCGAATGGCCGTATATGACAGACTACTGGACAGCGACAACTACAGCAACGGAGGAGGACGTTTGACGCACACAGAGGGATTTGATGTCCTTATTTGTTAAAATATCGTTACTAGAGATGGTAAAATAGATACACTATCGTGGAAAAATGTATCACCATAGTTAACTGTATTAATACTTTTGCACTAGTGTTAATTTCGTCAGACGGGACGAGACGAAATATGTTCGTCAACGACCTTTTTTTCCATGACGAAGACGAAACGATGACGAGATTGCGCCAATGTTCAAAAACGCTGACTAAGACTAAATTAACATGCATTTTTGTTAAAACTAAGATAAAATCTCTCTTCATTTTCGTCTACAATCGTCTCTACTACATTTTATGAAATGAGGTCATATTTAAATGTGAATTCATTCATAAAAAGACTGCGTGCTCTTATTATGAAGCTGCGCGTCTGTCATAACTCCAGACAAGCTTGCGCTGCTGAAATCTCCATGCTAAGTGTTCACAATATAACATCCATTAGCAGTTTAAGTCCACAAACATATTACATATGAGAAATATTGATATTTCTCCGTTGTTTCCATCAGATTTTGTATCAAATAATCTTCATATGGTTTTTCAACAATTGCACGGACATGCAGCGCGATTCTACCATTGAAACGGCATACGCGATCAGGTCAGTAAGAGTCTCATGTGTAAAATGAGCCCACACACATTATGATTAATATTTCACAAACAGCTAAAAAGTTTAGTGTTATGCAGCATTGTGTTGATGTTTTTGTGTCGTATTCTCGTGCACCTGTTGTCTTCAGTAACTTAGACGGCATGTCTTTCTGATCCACGTTCGCTATTTACCAACATTGTTGATGTACCTAACATTATTCAAGTATTCTGAATGTACAGTATATTGTGAGGACAAAAGCTTATTATTAGTAACTGATCGCTGTCTGGGTGCTTTCCTATCGCCCATCACTGAATGAATGGTGACGCAATTTACATGCGATAGAGATACGTCACCGCCATTAACAAAGTTTCACTCAACAAAAATCATTCAACAATTGTATTTTGTCATTTGAGATGTGTGTAACACTATTTGACTGAAATGGTTATCAGAAATAATCTCAGAAATAATTTATTTTTAAAAAGACAAAAATGTTTTAACTAAAACTTATTTAATTTATCTTATTTATAAATTAAGTCTTCTTTTGACTAAAATTAGACTAAAATAACAAGAATTTTAGTTGACTAAAATTAGACTAATATGACGAGACTTTTAGTCGACTAAAACTTGACTAAGATACCTTGAGTTGTCTTTTGACTAAAACTAGACTAAAACGATGAGACTTTTAGTCGACTAAAACTTGACTAACAAAAAAAGATATGCACAAGACTAAGACTAAGACTAAATTAAAAATAGGTGACAAAATTAACACTATTGTGCACAGCACTATTTTGAAGTTGACGCTATCTGACTAAGCTTGCGCTATTTAATGTGCACTTCCGCTGTACGATACCTCCAAGTTGTCCTAGATGCGATGGGACGCGGTGCTGCGCTTCACGTCCGGTGTGCGACCCCCTAAAGGCGGAGTGCACAGAAAAGCTTTTATGCCCGTGGCCAGTGTATGTTTTCAATTGTTTCCAAAAGCCAGCAGCTAGCTTTTTTCGCGCTGAAAGCTGACGCCTGGTGGTTTTCCGTGTTCAAAGCCGAGAGTTGAAAAAGATTCAACTTTGGGTGAAAAGCTCCACTCGTCAATGTCAGTTATCACACAGCCATCCAATCACAGTGGAGCAGGGCGGGACTAATATCACACCAACCAAGTGGCACATCGTACAACGACTGAAAAAGTATCAAAGCAACCAAAGCACTCAGCTGCAAAAAAAAAAAATGCTGGCAATTGGCGTCCACCAGGCGTTTTCAGCCGCGTTTAAAAGCTTTGGTGTGCAAACCCCCTTAGGTTGCATTTTTATACCTTTACAGGTATACTAAACATAATACAATGTTGTACCTTTTTGGGTACATGTACCTTAAGGATCTATTGTGTACATTTAAAGGTACAGTTAACTGTTTTGTACCCTTAAATTTAACTGGTACAAAATTGATCTTTAGGGTATAATACTGTATCCCAAAAGGTACACCATTGCAATGTGTTGTAGACCAATAAAGGTACAAAAATTAAACTTTTAGTGTACCATCGCAGTGACAGAAAATGTACCTTTTTTACTGACAGTGTATATCTAAATTGAGATCCAGTCTCTACTTTTTCTACTGCTCCTGTCTAACATACGTACTGCACTTATGTCTGTTTTGACACAACACACATCTCTGCTCTGGCTCCTCTGTTCACACGTCTGCACATCTCTTATGCCTGGTGAATCCAGAGCTGACATGACAAATAGAAACCTGAGACTGAACGCACACAAAGTTGTAATGCAGAAAACGTCCCCGTGTACACAGACCCCTGGCGTCAAGACTCGGGGGGAACCTCTGCTTCCCTTTTAGGAACTGCTCTTAATACGAGGACATAATCCCATTTCATCAGTTCATACTCCCTTGACGCTCCCTCTTCCATTTCATTTTTCCTTCTGACTTATGGATCAGGGTGATTGAGTAGGAGCGATGCAGCTCAGAGGAGGAATTTCCACCCGAACCCCAGGGGCTTGTGGGAAATATCAATTCCCGCCACTGCATCAGACAAATCAGACAGGCCCCTTCTATTAGTTTACAGCTCGCGGCTCACCTTTATTCTCCTCTCTGCACTTCGCGCTCCCACAAACTTTTTCTTCTTTTCTCCTTCAATTTCTGTTCTCCCACGTGGAAATGCACGCTGCATGGGGTCTGAGTGCTCTACTTACAGTTTTACAGAAAGACCCCGAGTCCTGATTTCATTTATACAACTCATGCCTAATCAGAACTGGTAATTTTTTGCAGATTTGACCCTGAGTGAGAAACAAATGAGAATGTATAAAGGCAGGAATTGGCGTGAACATGATCTTGTGTGCGCCAACTGAAAAGCATGGGCGAAAATTTTTCGTGCCGAACGCCAGTGCACACCTACTCAATTTTTTGAGGGTGACTTGAGGGTGAGTGCCTGAATTAATGAATAAATGAGTGACCACGTTCACATGCACAATAATACTCCGCTATGACTCAGAATGTAAATTATGCACAATGCTTAGTTTTGAATATCCACTGAAACAGAATATTTTTTACAAACGCAAAGTAAAGATGTCATACTTTAAGTAGGATACTGCCCTGTTCAAACTCTTTTTTGCTTTTATTAAGGTCATACATTTTAATGATTAATTTGAACAAATTACTCAAATGCAATGAAAAATATAATAATAACAGAAAACAGACTAGTGGGAGAAGAATGTGCTTGTCGTACAGTAATTTATGAATATAATTACCATGCATAAAACATTATCCAACAGCTGTACACTGAATAGAAAATGTAAACGTCTTTTTTAATAAAACACAAATATGCACATTAACTATGTGCATTTAAAGTAAATGCAGTCAATAAATGAGTCTATTATTGATTATGAAAATTAATCACTGACAAAGTAAAACAGAAAAAGTAAACAGCGGCATAATTGTTATTGTGTTTACATTTTCTGTATGCACATTAGGAGTGGAACAATACATGTATTCGTTTCGAACCGAATCGGTACGGTACGGGGGTCACGGTTCGGTGCATGAATTTAAATGGAGAATACACAGTATGAAAATAAAAAAACTTGCGTGCAAAATAATTAATGTAATGCGGAACTACTGTTAGATACGCAGGTTCTTTATGGACAGCTAATCTGTTGCCCCGCTTTAGCTCTGAAGCTCTGATTGGCGCCAATGCAGCCGAGCTCCGCCTATGTATGCGCTCTATCAGAGCCCGTCTACATTCTCTGGCACTTTGCATTTTTTTGTCACGTCGACGTCGGTCCAGTCAGTGAATGAGCAGCCGACAGCGAGTATGGCAAGTGGTGTTCCACAAGAGTCTCTTTCCGCCAGCCTCTTTAAGATCGCAAGTTTGGCAAAACTTCAGTTTTCCAGTCAGTTACAATAGTACAGGCGAGAGAGTGGTGGAAAAGACGAGGACTTTGCATCGGCGTTGTTCAGCAATTGTTAGGTATGTGAGTGGAAATACATCTAATCAGGGCTCTCAAGTCTCACGCATTCACCTTGACAAACACGCATTTCAGTCAGTTCAAACGCCACACTTTGTATTTCTCACGCTGAGAAGTAGGAGATAAATTGTCCTGCTATTGCTATATACAACAGGCATACGCAGGGCAGTTCTGTCGAGTTCAGCTGCTTTCAGTTTTTTAAGTGTGCTAAACTTTACGCAGCGCCATCAGCGTCAGAGTAGGCTACCGCGAGAAATCTTGCGGAGGAGGCTGATTTCAAATCGCTCTCGCGTTACTCTGACGTCATCCACTTGTCGTTTCTTGCAGCCCCTCGTGAAGTCGTACACACCTATTAATTCATCCTACAAGCCTATTTTTTTGTTCTTTAGTACATTAATATGAAATAAGGCCAAAATGTAATTTTAAAATGTATTTAGGTAACACTTGTAATACATTTGAACCCATATTTGTATGAAAGATGAGTACAAGATTACTTAAAGAGGTATACATTTTTGAAATACGAGATAGTATGTTAAATGCATTTCAGTTCATATTCATGACATCTGAAAATAACACTGATAAGGACACCCATGTTTTTAAGATTAGCTTAAGTACAAAAAAAAATGCCTTCTTCATTTTTGTTTTGCTTTTCCCTCCATTGTACCGAAAGTGAATCGAACCGTGGCGCCTGAACCGAGGTACGAACCGAACCGGGACTTCTGTGTACCGTTCCACCCCTAATGCACATATATAAAAACTTATATATATATTCACTGAAACGGATGATTTGAAATGTTTTGAAATGCACATTAAATAAAATTAATAATGTAATGATGATACACTGTCAGAAAGATTTTCATAATATTTACCCTAGCTGTCACTGGGGCTGTACCCTTTCAAAAAGTACAGCTTTGCATCTAAAGACTTCCTTTTAGTACCTCATAGATACATATTTGCATCTCAAAGGTACAAGGGGTGTTCATAAGACTGACATAACACCTTCATAATCATGACATGACACGTGTCATGAACATAAAAAAGAGATTTTATGCACATTTATGACAACTTTCATTAAGAGTCATTTGTTCAATTATGTCATTTTTAACGCAAAGATGAAATGTCTTTGTTATGACAACTTGACATAAACCAATACGTCATAACTTGTCATAAATCTGTTATAAACATGATCTAGCAGAATAATTATCAAACTTAAGAAACTTCCTAGCTTTATGGGTCAACATTACATTAAACTGTGATTTAAATATCATTAAGTGTTAATACTGTGTCAAATAATTTTAAATACCTTAACAAAATGCAACAGGAATGTCAAAAGATTATATTTAACTTCATGTATATGCACAATACATAAAAAACTGACAACTAACATAATTTGTTCCTCACACTGAGGGTTCTGAAATTTTCTGATATAGAAGAAAAAAACAAAACAAAAAAAATATTAATTTAATTAGTTTTTCCAGTGATATGGACTCAACGCTGCATGGCTTAACCCTTTTTCATTTAATTTTAGGTGAATCGGTCTCCAAATAATTTTATAAATTTTAATTATTATTATTATTGGATGATTGATTTTATTTCTTTAACACCTAGAGGAAACCTAAAAAAAAACACATTATGAACTAAAAAATATTCATGATGCCGTTATGAACGGTTTCAGAAGTAACAACATAAACAAGCTGCTGTAGCGGTCTGCACGTAACAAAGTTCTTTAAACGAAGTTTATTTATATAACAAGCAAAACAACAACAAAAAGATTACCTAGGAAACCAACAAGTGTTATTTTCGACGAGGCATTTGTTCAAGAGATCAGTTTAGCAACTAGTCAGACCATTAAAAAAATGAAACCGGAAGTAAAGTTCGGATCCATACGTGTATCACGTGCGTCCGATAAAACCGTCTGTAAAACTATTTGACAGAGAATTAACACTCAATGACATTTTAAATGACAGATTAGATTTGTACCACTGCAGTTGAGGTCAAGAAAAATATTCATGACGCTGTTATAAAACTATATGACACAGTATAAACACTTAATGACATTTTAATGACAAATTATATTTGTACCACTGTAGTTGAGGTCAAGAAAAATATTCATGACAGATTATTAACACCTAATGACATTTTAATGACAAATTAGACTTGTATCACTGATAAAAAGTGATCAGTTATGTTGTCTTGGTAATGTCAAGTTGTCATGACAAGTTATGATGTATCGGTTAATGTCAGGTTAATAACAAATACATCTCAATAACAAATGTCATCTTTGCATTAAATATTACATTACTGAACAAATGACACCTAATGACAAGTGTCATAAACGTGCATAAAATCTCCTTCATGCTTATGGCACGTGTCATGTCCCACTCTAAAACAAATGGTGCTAAATAGCACTAAAAGTGGTTATTGGCTCGTAATCATAGAGGAACCATTTTAAGTGCCATATAGCACCAAAGAAGCACTTGTGTAGAACCATATTGTGCAATGTGGAACCATATGTGGTGCCACAGTGGTGTTATATGACCCCTGTATGGTTCTTCATAGGTGCTTCATAGGTGCTATATAGCACTAAAAATGGTTCCTCAATGACCGCGTTTACATGCACCCTAATAATGCGATTATAATAGGATTTTGTCAATACTGCGATTATACTTTACCTCATGTAAACACAATAATTTGATAAAAATAATGCGATTAAGCTCATAATCGCAGTAAGTATAATCGCATTAAAAGAGGTGGCGTACGCCGTTTATAATCGCAGTATGCGTCCATGTAAACGCTTTAATCGCATTTATACCGCACTAATTACGTGCACGTGTGTTTTAGTCATGCACCTTAACCACAAATTCGTTTTAAACTTGACATTAGGAAGTTTTACATGAACTCTGCCAACACGACTCGCTGTCAGTATTCTGCCTTTATCCAGAAACAGCTCAAATAACACGACAGTAGTGTATAAAAGCTTTAAGGGACATTATAACGATAATTATAACGATAAATATATTAGTGACCACATCATAATGATAACTTCATGCTAATTCGCTCAACAGGCACTGTCATATTTATATCTTCATCACGGCACCGGATAATGAAATACATCTATAACAACGTGTTTGTCATTTAACGTAAGTAAATTAAAACAGTGGACCATATATGTGAGTTCATCATTTGTGCTCTGCATTGGCCCTGTGTGAATAATCCGAAAATAAAAACTGCATGTAAACCGGAGTGAAGAGGTTAGCTCCAGTCATGTAAACATCTTACTGCGATTAAGACCTTACTCGCATTATTGGAAATAATCGCATTATTGGAAATAATCGGATTATTGGAAATAATCGCATTATTGGTGTGCATGTAAACGTGGTCAATGATTAAGAGCCAAGAACCATTTAGAGTGCATGGTTTTGAAGGTGTCATGTCAGTCTTATAAACATCCCTTCAAGTAAAGTGTTCCCCAATATAATAAAAAGCATTATTATAAAAAAAAAATCAGATATCAGTATAAATATATAGATATATAAATATAATAATAATAATATTCTTTATTTTGCGTTGCTATAAAATGTAGTCCTGTCAAGATAAATGACATACAAAAAGATCTGAGCTCTGTTTACGATCAGAAGTACACAAAACAAACAACGTATTTGCTGTTATTTTACTAGCGTCTCTAGTTGGCAAGCGCAGGTTAGCTTTCTATTACACTGCAGCAGCGGTAAGAGCATAGACTCGTGTCTTGTGAACCTGTGTCAGCACAACGGTGTAAATCACACTCGCTTTAGTGATAGATGACACCCACTGAGGCTCCAGACAGCTTTGGCTTGCAGTCTCTAATGGGGAACAGCACTTCGCTCAAGCTCTAAACAGTTGGAAGGAGGGACGCTGGAAGGATTGTCAGGGAGGTGTGAGGTAAACAGCTACTTTACCTGCCACTGTTATTCTGATCACCAGGACCACCGCGTATATAATTTCTGTACTACAGATGAAAGCGCAATCTGTTTACTCTGTAGACAGGACCAGCCGTCACATGTTGGGATGCTGGTGTCCTTGCTAGGTTCTAGGTAGGCTAAACAGCCTTGTAGCATTTGACACTTTAAAGATTTGATGTGTTGAGCAGATCTAACAAATGTTTTAGAGAGTTGGCAAGAAAGCATAAGCTTGTGTTTTTATCCCAGCAGAATGTTCAATGTCTCATAAGCATGACGCGGCGCATATCTACAGTACATGCGTTTCAAAATAACAATCTAAGTGAAGACAAACAAACATGAGCTCTGTGGAACTGACAAAATACAAACACTGGCACAGTAAAGCACCCAGAATGTTCAAAGCAAGAAAACAAGGCCATCAGAAAGAAATAATGAACACAACTTTGAGCCAAGAACTTAGAGATAACCTTGGATTTCTTGACCCTGAAAGCCTGCACGAAACATCCAATTTTGATACCCTGCACATCAATGTACACTAATAACCAAGATCTTATCGACCCGTTTTGTTCAAAAAGACATTTTTGAAAAATTGAAAGTCCTTGTTCCTAAAAAAATTAGATGAACAAAGCAGAGTTGGTATTTTAGACTTTCATATTTCAAGTACATGGGTGGTTAGCTCAGGTAGTGAATGTTTCTGGTGAGCTGAATATTACAGGAGAGTTGGACCGCAGAGACACTGAAAATGGGAATTAGACTTTTTACAAGCATGTTTCATCCATTACGCTCAAAAGAAAGTGCACTTTGCGTTTTGAAAAGACTTTTATGGAAAGATTGTCTCACTCAAAAAAAGAAAGAAAAAAAGAAATGCACACGGGAATTCATTGTACGATCATAAATTTGTCAGTTTAGTTCAATTAAAATATGATTTATTCATGAACAGATTTTAGTTCTACTGAAGAAATGTAACTTTTCCAGGTTGTACATTTAATGACAGTAAAGTGACTTAAGTGGATTAATAAGTGAAATTTGAGTTTGTGTCCTAAAAATCCATATAAATGATGTAAATGAGGATTAGACATGACATCACAATTGTGAAGCCACCGCGCCACCATGTTGGTATGCCGAAACATTCTATTAAAATGGACGTAATCAGATTTTACTGATAAAACATGACTTTATTAGTCTCCGTTTTTATATCTGAAGTCTCTCTGTACATTATTACAACGCAAATGTCTTAAGCATGTACATAGTTATTTACTGAAAGATGTCGTATATTTTGCTTTTTCATTTTGAAATCTAAATAAAAAATTATGCTTTGTACCGTATGTGCATGCAATATTTTGCTGGTTTTGTAATTATGTTATGTGTAGCTTAATGTCAAAAAAACTTTATTTATACCCCTTTTATTAACAGAATGCAGCAGACACACTCACCTTATTTTTTTTTTTTTTAAATCCCTTATCCTGCCCAATTAAAACATAAATATTGCAAATAACCCCAGAATTAACAATTCATTTACATACACATATCCAAAAAAATGAATCTTGTGTGACTGATACTGTAAACCGGCTGAATTTAGATCATGATTTTGAATGTAAGTCAATGACACCCCCTGCCAGTTTTGCATACCAAGATGGCCGCTCGAATTCTTGCGCTGGCTTCACCTCACGCTGTTACGTTAAGCGTTCTATGCACAATCCAGTCATTTATATAGATCAGTGCCTAAAACACAATCTATGTTTACTGAATGATCAACAATTGTTCATTTTGGGCCAACTAAAACATTATCCATTTATAAACAGATATATTTTAGTTTTTTAAATAAGTGTAACTTCTTCAGGTTGTACATACAATGAAAGTGAAGTTACTGTACTTGGATTTCTAAATGAAATATGAGTTGTGTGGCATAACCCCACCTACTGTGTGTGTGTGTGTGTGTGTGTGTGTGTGTGTGTTTACTTGACGCGGGAGCATCAGCACGAAGCGGGTTTTAGCAGGGAAAATTTATTGGATTTATTCGAAAAAACAAGGTTTGTAATAATATTTGTTATCTATATTCTATTGGTTTACAAGAGAAAATTCTCACATATGCTTTACAAACGATTCACTCATCTATTTCTTTAAAAATTCCAAATTTTCATCTTAAATATGTGACTTATGTGAGTCATAAGTACCTTTCACACATACTCTTTACTGGTAAATTGCAGTTAACAGTTCATGTCTGAATGGAACCTTTTTGGTAAATCAGTGCTGCCAATTTACCAGTAAGAGAGGTTGTAAGACTACCAGTAATTTACTGGTAAGCATTATGTGTGAATGAAAAATAAAAATGAATGAAAAATAAAAATTACCACCATTTATAACGGACGACGTCAGACCGCTCTGACAGCTTCCTTGCTTTAATACAGATGACGCATTTATCCCCGTACTGTTTACGGATGTTTCCGCACACTTGAAAAGTTTAGCAAATTTTTTCACCAAAGTTGTTTAAAACAGCTTACCATCTATTTGCCGAATTGCCGGCATCCTTAGCACATCCTCTGTAAGCCTAATGTGCAAACATTACTGTTGTTTAAGACGCAGGTTCCGTTTGACGTTGCCTAATGAAATATTGTATGGTCACGAGCAACATCACGACTGTCTGATTTTGCCACAGATGTGAAACTACAAAATACGGACCATGGATATGAAGTCATAACCTGTCATTGTTTACAAATACAAGACTGAGCTCGCCGCGTTGCACAGTTAACTTCTGCTTTCTCACTGAATTTACTGATGTGTGAATGATGTCTTACTGGTAAAAAATACGGAACATCACTGTGTGTGTGAACAGCATATTTTTGTATTTACTTGTAAATTAATTCTGGTAAATTCATGGTCATTTACCGGAATTACTGTGTGAAAAAGGGCTATTGTTACTATTGATTAAAGGTGGAGTGTGTGATTTTTAAAAACACTTTGGAAAAGGGAGTCGGGCCGACTACCAAAACACACTTGTAGCCAATCAGCAGTAAGGGGCGTGTGTACTAACCAACCTCATTGCCTTGGTTGCGTATGACAAGAAGGTCCAGATTCTATTGGGGTAGGGCGGTGTTTGTTTAGGTGATTTCAAATGTCAACATTGGCTTTCAGAAATCATGCACCCTGCCTTTAATATTACATTATTTAAAAGTTGAGGAAAAAACTGACTTATTTACACTGTTAAAGAGTTGGATTCTCATGCTAAACATGGGCAAAGTAAAAAAAATACGTATGATGTTTTATTTCTGTGCCAAATACACTTTGATGATGTTCTTAGAAGCTTCGGAAAATATGCTTTTTTGTTACATCACGACAGGTGGAAGTACAGTGGAAGTCCTTGTATGGGCACATCTCACGGAAAAGCGCATGCACATATAAACCAGTGGCCGGTTGCATAAACATAGCCGTGACTGCGTCTTAAGAATGATTCTGACTAACTAGCAATTAGTTAGGGCTAATCAGTCTTATTATTTGGATTTAAATTAGACCAATCTACCTTTCTATGTAACATACTTAAAACAGTTATGATCAGTTTTGAAGAAAAAATTTCATGACTAACTTTTAAGACTAGTCTTAAAGTTTTATGCAACCGGCCACAGAGCCCATCGACTTATGCATTTAACTCATGCAGCTTAGTTTAGTTACAAAAGTCGTGGGCAGGGCTGCACCGGATTTGGCCAAGACAGATTTGTTGTTTTGTTTTTAGATCATGAAATCAACGTCACCAAGGAAGTGTGTTTTTGTTTGCTTGTTCAGTTTCCCATAGAAGGCTGCATTAAGGGAACAGTGGATGAAGTTTGTTTGCAACGAAGTTGCAAGTGTGTTTGTTTGTTCCCGGCATTTTGATGACGAATGCTTTATAAACAAGGGCTGGTTTGCAGATCATTTAAACCCGAATAATGGTGCGGCCCCAGCGAGTAAAGACGGAGCCTTTACGGTCATAAGTGGAAGCCGCAGGCAGCAAGTAAAATGATGGCAATTACCACGTAAGAGCATATAATATAAACAACTGAATGTATAGTTAAATCAAAAGTTATCCAGGGACAATGCATTGATGTATTGAGTGTTTTGCATGCTCGTGACTCGCTTCACTCACGGTACGCCTCCAGGTGCTCAGCTGATTTCCAAAAGATGCCGTTTTTTATAAATCTGATAAAACTAAAGACTCTTCAGAGATACGAAGGATGCAATACTATTCCAAGATTATTATAAGAAAATGTGTCTTATTTGACCTATAAAGCCAAGTTTGAGAAAATTATATCGATTTAATGTAACTGGGTTAATTCCAGTAGAAAGAGTTTGATATATCACAAACATGATAAGATACAGCTATATTCATGTAATAATTTTACATGGAAATTTGCAGCATACTTAAAATAAATGTAACTAATGAGGCATTTTTTGCGTGCTGAAATTTTTTGTTTAATGCAGTCAGAAAAAAAGATAAAAAGGATCCTATTTACAACCTTTGTTTGTGAAACACAGCATGGTTCAATAGGAGATATGTCATGGCAGAAATAAAACAACATATCAAGCGCTTTCATGGGATGTACTATAGGGGAAAAAAAACATTACAGTACGTAACCCAGTATTAACTTTTGTGTTTCTGCTTTCTTTTCTGTAGATCAATTGGTAGAGTACAGGCATACAGTAAAAATATATAGCTTAAATGCACTGTAAATGTAACCCTGCCTTTGAAAACCCAACTAAAGTCATTTTTTGTTTTCTACACAAAATCATCCTACATAAAGTAAACAGCATTATGTGAAAATACAACCTTGATATCTTTGACCCCTTAAAGTTCCAATGTACCGTGGGAGGAACACTGCATTCTTTGACAGAAAACTTCATGAAATACAACAACTCAAAACAAAAAGCTAAACATATCACATATCTTGGGATTCGAATGAAACCCTTTTAAAATACAATCAACACAGCAATCAACCTTTTTTTTTAGCTTTTTCATGAATGATGAATAATAATTTAAATCAAACGTTGATGCTCCTAATCTCATAATTACATTGCGACTTTAGCCTGTATTTCACATGCAGTCACAAATTGCTTTTGGCTAAGTGTCTGCCAAACGCATAAATGCAAAGGTGATGCAAATGTTTCGAACCGCTGTCACGCAGCGGAAACTCAGTCAGTGTGAAAGCTTGATGTGTCAAAGTTGGCTTGCATTTTATGGATGCAAAATGTGTGAAACAGCCCTGGTACCATCAGCCAGACGACTAGACTGAACTGATAAAATCAGCCCTGCACAGGATCCAAACATGTCTCCATGGAGATGCACAGGCGTCGGCATCATCTGAGCACCAATGGGGCATCTGGAGGAGAGGTTCACAACTGCCATGCACGGACAGCCTCAGAAAGACCAGCGGGCCGCTGGGATCTCCACTTCCTGGACTCTTAATAACAGCTAATAAGTGATTGGGTTGAGATTGCACAACTCATCACATGCAACCATATTAGCAGAGCATAAAATGTAGATAATGAATAGGAATAAGGTTTTGCCCATGAATGCTGTACAAGAGTGCATAGACAAAAAATTGAATAGTTGAAATCCATAGAATAGTCTCATAATCTAATTATTAAAAAAAAACATCAAAGTTTTATTTCAATCAATGATTTTACACAGCAAAATCCTCAGAGTTAAATCAAATCCTATTGTCCCAATCTTATAAGTTAAATAAGTTAAGAGTCAAGAGTAAAAGCCTTACTAAAACAAACACTGATCACCACAATCATGACTTTAAATGGAACAGCCAACATCTAACCCTAAGTTAAGAAAATAACTCTACAAGTAAGATGTAAAATGCAATTTTTGGTTTCAAACAGGGATTGTGATAGAGATGATAACGTTACAGAACTTTTAACTTTGCTTCAGTGTTACTTTTTAACACTCTGTAAGATTGAGATAATATATACACCCAGCAGTGTTCATTTAACTTTGGGGATTTTACTGTGTAATTTAATTAGAATTTTTTTTAAAGAATATCAATATTATATTTTTACAGCATGTTCTTTACATTATTTAGAATGCTTTATGTATACAGTCAATCATAAAAGAAGACTTCAGCTGGGGTTTCACAGGCAATGTGACACTTTTAAGATTTGGTGTCACTAATCGGGCAAATTATCGGGTGCATACACTGTAAAAAAAAAATCTGTAGAAATTGCAGCTGAGTTGCGGGTAATTTACCGTAGATTTAAATTTATGTTATTTACTGGCAACATTTTGTTCAAAGTTAAATGAACATTAAACATTTACAAGTCTTTACAGAGTAAAACTAAAAAAAAACGGTATCAAGCAAAACATTCTGGGAAACAAAATCTGAAGCAAAACCCAGAAAAAGGTTGATGATGATCTCTAGTTCCCAGAATGCTTTGTATGAGGCTGTTATTGTATATTTCTATTCTGTAAGGATAGAGACTTGTTAATGTTTGATGTTTATTTGACTTTGAATAGACTCTTGCCAGTAAATAACATAAATTTAATCTACGGTAAATTACCGGCAACCCAGCTGCAATTACATTGTAATTTCTACGAATTTTTTTACAGTGTACATTGATCATTTTATTCTCGAAAGTGCTCATTGTATGTATCTAGTGCAGAAGTCCCATCAGGTCGCAAGAAAAATGTTTCCTAAAAAATGTGTATTTTATCGGGTGTCAAAGGAAGATATTTTGATGATGTTTGAAACCAATCCGATCATGAACCACATTGACTTCTATAGTAGGAAAAAAGAATACTATGGAAGTCAATGGGGCTCATGATCAGTTTAGTTTTAAACATTTCTCAAAATTTCTTTGTTCTGATGGTGACAAATTAAGAAATTTATACAGTTTTGTTATAGCCTGGTTAGCCAGACCTACATCAAGATGTAAGGTCTGGCAACTCTTCACACAAACGGCTCAATGCAAGGGGCAGGATATAAGGTTGTCCCTCAAAATGCCTCTGTACGCAATAGGATAGCGCTATGACCAATCAGAGCAACGAAGAAGCCACAGCGGATTGTGGCTGAGTCCCATGCGTTTCCCCACCAGTGGAGCTAATTGGTATATCAAACTTTTACCGTAACCAGTCGGCAAAACTCCAAACACATCTTTCTTGCTTAAAAAGGACTTCAGTATGGTTATTTGCTCTTCTCTCAAAGAAAAACATAAGTCTAAGTCCTCCAGAGCCGCGGCCAAAGCCGCTTCAAAAGAAAGCTGTTCGCCAGCAGCAGCAGCCATTCTTTGTTTTCAAGTAGAAACCGTCGCAGCTCTGTCGTCATCATGTTAAGCCCGCCCCACAGACGCTACACACGATGTGATTGGCCTGACCAAATTTTGGTTTTTGGAGCTGTTAAGTGTATTGTGAGTGCCTAGACTAAACCCTGGCAGCAAATATATTTTGCGGCCGCTAGGGTGCGTCTAGATTTCTAGGCTAGTTTTGTTACAGAATGAGTCAGTAAATGATGACAGAATTTTCTTTTTGGGGTGAACTATCCCTTTAAGAGCTGACTTCAGATAAGCTTGATCATTTCCACTTTTGTACCGGTCTCTCTCTCTCTCTCTCTCTCTCTCTCTCTCTCTCTCTCTCTCTACCAGCGCCTCTGCGATAGGATGGCTGTCATTAGAGTTTAAGCATACATCTGCAACACAATCCATCAAAGAATTGCAGAGGTATGGCTTCATGAATCATTTGCAAATGTACCACACAAATCATACATGTCACTACGTGAAGAAGTTCAACTCTGTGACATCGCAAATGACTGAAAAGCATCACCCCTGCAGGCTTCCGAAAAAACAAATACAGAAATATACAGCGATAGCGGCACCATGATGAAAGAAAACTCTTTTACTGCAGTAAAACGGGATCACTTTAAACGTAGCTTCCTAAACATTCAGTCCTGTGTCAATCGTCATTAATAGCATAGGCAGTCTCCATGTCTCCACGCAGCGGCAATTCTTCCAGCATCCCTTATTTGTTCTCTGTGCCGTTCTACTACTTAAACTTGGGATTCAAGCCCGGCCTCAGGTTCGAGCTGCCTTCAAGGACAGCAATTCAAGTTTGTTTACTGTTAATTATTAAGACTGAATTGGCAGGAAAACTTGTGAAACAATTAAAAGTAAAAACAATCCACCAAAACATGATTCTTTACTTCTACTAAAATAAAGTAGAATTGTTAATTTTGATCTTTACTTCTTTTTGAAACTTAATTTCCAAAATACTATTTTCAACAGCCACTAAAAATAAGTGACAAAGGAGAAGTCTCATATGAAACACCAGCCCAGCACCACCTTTCCCCCCAATCCGAGAAGATTTTTTTTTTTACCTTAAACCAGTCTGCGGTGTAAAAAAGGTTGGGGACCCCTGATCTAGTGAGCTGATTAAAACCCTGTGTGCCCTTGCTTTAAGAAACTACCAGGAGTCATTCAATCAGATTAAGACCCCGTCCCATTTCTACCCCCTTCCACTTGGTTTTGAGTGCCCTCAACGAGGGAAGTTGGGGTTCAAATATTTCCCTATGAAATGTGACACCACTAAATGGAAAGTAACGTAGCGAACATGCCCACCTACGTCATGCGCAGCGTGATTATTATTAATATGGTTGAACTCTCGATAAGCTGGGTTATATGTGTTCATGTGAACGTCGGAACACACATCCTGAATATTGACAAAACTTCCCAGATCAGATATACATATCATGGACAGACTCTCTCGAAGCAGTCGGGAGACATCCTCAGATAGCTTCGTGAAATATTTTCTAACATTAGTGTTCAAAACTTCACAAACACAAAACTCGTGTTCAAACTAACATATTCCAACAATTTCTAGAATTTTAACATGCTTTAGTGATGCAACAATACAGTTAGTTCACGGTTCAATACAATTTCCGGTTCTTGTCCACGGTTTTCGGTTCTGATGCCTTTAATACAACATTGATGTTGTATTAAAGTGTGTTTTTTTATTATTCTATGCTTAGGTAACAGGAACAGTGAGATGTTAAGAAGCAAAAATACTGGTTTTAATTGCAGTTCTCTTTATTTTATGTAAATGCAAAAATCATCTTACACATTTCTAGTGCATTGATACAATAATATAAGATATAATTAAATAAAGACATATAAAATGATATCCTATTCAAACTGGGGAACATGTGAATTCATTACATTACATAAATTGGCCATTTTATATACCTGTACTTAGTAAATTAAACTTTACATTAAGTGAAGGCTATACGTTACTGCACTACTGTTAAATCCAACATCATGCTGTCTGTGTAGAAACCAAAAATGCGTTTCTCAATCAAGATTACTGGTGGGATTTATTTTAGCATCAGGCACATTCTCTTCTTGAGTTGAACTTTTTGAGGACGGAAGACATGTTTGAGGCAAATAACGCGCGTGTGCATCAATAACAAGCCCAATTTGCGTCATTCGCATTGCCCCACGCAAATTTGCATATTTACATTGATGTTGTATATAATCTACACGCGCAAATACCTCAGATTTAAAAGACAGTCGTGCTGCTGCTTTTTGTTGTCGTACTTCTGTTGGGTGTGTGCGCACGCGAATGAAATCTGACACCAGCATTGCAAGCAGAGTTAATGCAGGTAGCGCACAGTGACTGGATTTCAACTCGCTGTGGCGTTTAAGCGTGCAGATAATGCGGACGCGCACATTAACAAAAGTGCAGAAAATATAAAACTGACAGATTTGGATGGACAAACCGAAAAACCGCAATTCGCATGCGCGTATTACACCGTGGGGGTCGAACCAAACGGTTCAATAATGTATTGAGAACTGTGGCATCCCTAACATGCTTATTTGCGGAAATATAGTTGTTCTTTTCCAGCGGCGTCCGCCATCTTTGTCGAAAAGTTTGACCAGCTCGCTGGGCTTGCAAGGTATCCTGGGTAATTTCATTTCCCACTTCATTTTAAGCCTGCATCAGTCCTGACTACATTTTGAGGGTTGATTCCAAAGGGAAAATAGCACTCCGTCTTGCTCTCTAATGAGAAGCCCTACCCCTACATGTGCACGTGCAAAAGCGAGGGTTAGGGCAAAAACCATAGACCGTAAAAAAATATGGACGTAGTGTCCGTGACGTCACTCATTGGTTTGTGAAGATCGCTTTTGAAGCTTAAATTAAGCGTTGCCTGCCGTCGCCATCTTGGCCGCGCGTCCCCGCGAATTACTCGCGGAAAACCAAAAATGGGTAAAGAGGCGGGATATGGGTGAAGCTGAGGTGAAACCACGCCCGCCTAGCGCGAGTCTAGTGACAGCAGTGGCCGCTCAACCGACACTCAAGCGGCCACGCCCTTAATTATGCAGAAGTTTAAGGCTTAACATAATTTAAACGGATGAGTTACAAAAAAAATCACCCCCTCACAGTTGTCATGAAGGGCAAAATTAGCTATATATGCCAAAAACACTTTTTGTACCAGGCTGTAAACATATTATTTTCTACTGTAAAGTTGGCCATTTTTAACATGGGAGTCTATGGGAATTGACTCCCTTTTGGAGCCAGCCTCAAGCGGCCAGTCGATGAATTGCAGTTCAAGTCACTTCCGTGTTGGCTTCATTAGAGAGATTGGAAGGTTGCCCCTCGGCAAAAACGTAGGGGAAGGGGAGGTATTGGGATGGGCCCTAAAGCTTGCCAGATTGAGAAAGTGCTTTTCTGTGCAATATCTGTCAGATGCTATTTGCAAACACTGTATAATGAGGCTAAGATTAGAGAGGGAAGTGACTTTATCAACTAAAACCTGTTTTTATTCATCATTAACCAATATGAAGGGGACAAAAAATGGGGAAGGGGTGTTAGCTCAGATTCAAACCCACATTTCCCACATACATTAAGCTGTATGTACCTACTTTGCTTATACCGCTATGCCACGGCTCCATCAGGATTAAGGAGTTTTGCTAACTGGTGCTCAAAGTGAAGGTCTTGACACAAACCTCTCATTGAACCACAGAGATAAATGCAGAGCAATAATTGACTTTGATTTCCTTGTAAAAGAATGGCGAGTGTCTAATTACGGATTTTGAATAGACAGAAGGAATGTAAATAATCATTTAAATGGTCTCATTGTCACTCTCGGTGAAAGAATGAGAAAAGCTCACTCTCTTCTCTACCGTTCCAAAGCTATGATGTAACCATTTCAGCATCTGTCAATGAAATGAGCGATTATTAACTGCGGCCTCACCGAAGAGCTGATCTGTATGAAGAATACATGTGATTATGCCTTTCAATCTGCGCAAAGCGAGGCATACACCTTGGTATAATTAGTTACCTAGTTACAGCCCTCATGTTGGAGGATGCCTACAGAGAACGGTACCTCGAAAAATCTAGTAGGCAAACAAAGCATACGTGATACAGTTCTCATCTAACATCGCAAAAGTATGTCAGACTTTCTTACAATCTCGTGAACACCGCCCACTGCGTGAGAAACAACCTTTTGTAGTTTTGTTTCGTCTCGCGATCACAAGCATGCATCATGTCAGGCATCTCTCCCTCCTGCTTGGTTCCACTCATGTTCAGTGACTCGGCGTGGCATTCAGATGCTGATTGACGTGCGTGCCCGCCCTCGCATCAAAAGACAGAGAGGCAGACGAATGGCAAACACACCTGTTAGCGGAAATTGTATGTTGTCTATAAAGCTCTTCCTGTGTGCTGGAATGGTTGCAACGGAGCGACAACACTCGGTTTAAATACACTGGGCCTGGTGTATCTGACTTGTAATAAAACCCTGATGGTAACCATGACAACAGGTGAGTCTAAAACTGTATGTGATAAGTTAGGATGAAGAGAGATTGAGAGAACACCATTGACTTCCATATTAGGAAAAACAAATCCTAACTATTGTGATAAATGATGATGAAGATATTTTGATAAAATATGGTAAGCACAAAGTTGACCATTGAATTCCATAGATTTGTTTATGCTACTATGGAAGTCAATGGTTTTCACCAGCTGTTGTTTCATTAAAAAAGTAAGCATATTGATTTCAAACTGGGGGCCCAGGGGGGCCGCGAGATGGTGCCAGGGGGGCCCCAGTTTTATGACATTTTATGAAATACATTAATTTATCATGAATTCTGTGTAATTAAACCTTTAAAAAATAAGGCTACTAACCAAAAGCATATACTTTGTATAATTTAATGTTTTTTTTTATTAAAATGTTGAGTTTTAGAACAGTTTATTGTCACAAATTTTCTTTGGGGGGCCGCAAAGGAATGCATCGTACACAAGGGGGGCCGCACGCTGAATAATTTTGGGAACCACTGTCCTAGGGAACACATAATGATTAAGAATGCGTAACTTGAATGCACTATAAATCGCTTTGTAGCATCTGCTAAATGCATGAATGTAATGCAAATGTAAATGTAAAGTGGCTGTGATATTCAAGATGTGGTGCCTCCTTCTCACAACACACAACGTCGCATTCGATAAAAGCATCTGCTTAATAAATTAATGTTAATGAAATGTAAAAATACACAAATGTGTCTGAAATTGCATAAGATTAATTACATTTAATAGTAAACATATGTACTGTACAAAACAAGCTCTTAAAAATTTATTATAAAATTTATATAATGCATATTTTTGAGTGAGGAACAATGTGTTTAAAAACACAATATTTTTGATATTCACATAAAAATAATAATAAAAAATAAATAAAAATGTCAGGGGGTACAACCAATCATTGTCTATTTGCCAGATACTGTATGTTTTAATGCACCCCTTTTGTCAGGCGTATTGTTTTTTTGATAGTGACATTCAAAATTATAATCCTGAAAAGAGTTTAAAAGCGTGAAACAAGTTTTCCATAAAACTAACATTTCACAACTATAAATGTAAGAACAACATTTTTTTAAAGTATAACAACAACTATCAATAATAATAACTACAATCCTAGCTTGCATTCATTCAAGCTACAATTATTACCTTTTTAAAATTATTTAACCTGTTGTGTAAGATGCAAATTATCCAACCTTTATAAGCCAAATAATACACCTAATTTTATATGTATTTCTTCTAAGCAATATAAACCGGTGGTTTGTTGTTTTATACTCCTGTTACTATGTTAAACTCTTTATGTTACTTGATACGCCTAGGGTGGCTTTGATGTAAAGTATTATAATCATTGAGTTGGGAGTATATGCATGACAGCTCTTAAATTGCATGTTTAACAAAGTGACACATATATGGTTTTGTATTTACTAGTTTATTAAGAGTAGAGAGATTGATGCATGTATTATATAGAACAAAGCTTAAGGGATACATTACAGTTTAAAGCATGATTTAAAGACCTGTCTTCGTGGGAGAAAACGCAGAGGAGTTCGGAGAAGAACGACAAAGAGACTTCGTCATATATTTAAGATATTAGGGGACTTTCCCAGTAGACGTAAGGATGAAAGGCGTGCCATGAGGCCCTGAATATGATTCCTGGAATTCAGACCTGAGACCGTGCCTATAAATTGATGCTGGTGCAGAACTTAGGCAGATCTGGAGAGCGCGCAGCATCCAGCATCTCCGTTGTCTGACAGCCTGAAATCTTGTGTGCTCTAGACTTAGTACTTTTTAGATTTTGTATTTTTGTCTTATTACTTTTAGTTAACTTGGTTTTTCTTATTTCTTTTCTTTTTCTTTTTAATTTGGCAAAACTTGTAATCGCAACTAGCTAAATTGTATTAATAAATTTTTTAAAAATACAAGAAGAAGTGTGCTTGCGTGAACTTAGCTCAAATAATCAACCACGGGGAAGTCTTCTAATAATTATGTGAGTATAATCCAGTTTTCAGTTTCTATCTTATTTAAGGTAATGTACGATTGGTATACTAGGGAAATAATTGTTAGATTTGACTATCCTTGCCTACCCTGAATAGAAAGAATAGGCAAAAGGTACAAATTTTCGAACCGTAAAACATGGCGCCCAACTGCGGGGCACGGTTTTTGTCGTTGATTTCTGGCCAAAATCAACGGCAAAGCGTGTTCAAAAGAAACGATTACGAGTTACCATGCCTAGGGAAGAGTTAAAATAATTAAAATCCCGTAAGACCCCAAAGAATAGTTCGAAACGAGCTATTATACAACCCAGAAAGGGTTGGTGCGCGCGCATAACTTTATATAAACCGACGGGCAGGAGGTTTATTAGGGCTCGTTAACGTACAGTTGCGTTAAGCTGTCAGGAAGGACGCTTCTTTAAATGACAGAAAGAGCTCAGACCCATATTCTCGTGTACACAAGAGGTGATCCTCGTGTACGTGAACGAGAGGGTGCCGCTGAAAATGCGGAAACCTCAGTTTTAGTGAAAGAAGCTGAGGAGTTAGCGTTATGGTTTTCGCTTAAGGATACATTAAGGGGATGACGTTCTCGGAAGCCGAAATGGGCTTAACTGTAGTACGATGGGCACAAACACTAGAGAGGAATAAAAATAGTGGCGTACTTATACAGTGAATGATTTTAGATGTCGAGTTTATTTTGTCAACAGTGAAAGAAGTTGACTTAGAGACCATAAAAATATATGGTAAAAAACTGTTAGAGAAAAGACAGGGAGAGCCGGTATGGATCGCGTTAGAAAGAACCAACAAGAAGTAATACATTTCGAAGAGGAGAGAGAGATCCCGCCAGAAATTGGAAAAACAGAAATAGGCTACGAACTTAAAGTAGGCAACATAAAAATAACAATACACAATGGTCTATTAAAAGACACTAGCGAAGGCGTCTTAGTCCTAAACGGCAACGAACGAATGATTACGGGAGTCAGAACATCAAGTGTTATATTTGACAAATCAGCGGAGGACGCATTAAAAGAAATTTAGATCTCTCGCGAAAATCTGGGTAGACAAAGCCCTGGCTGCGTGCGGGTAAATCGCCATTAGTAGACAAGTTAAAGTAACACATTTAACTCGAATAGGAACTAGACAATATAAACATTAAATGACGAATGTAATTAGAAGAATGACTACAGGAATAAATAAAAATTTAAACAAGGGACCTTTGACTTTAAATCTACTAATGAATAACAAAAAGAGAGAATAGTTTAAACGTATTCTTAATGCGATGTAAAGTGAGGTCGATTTCAAGGTGAGAATTCCAGCTGCGTCGGCATATGCAATAAAAGAGACAAAAGGTCAGAAAATGCTAAATAAAATTGTAAGCTCAGATGGAGAAGAAATAAATGAAACATCATACTCTTACAGTCTAACTTCAGACAGTGAACCAGAACTTAAAAGAAAGAAAGAAGCGCGATTGCGATGGAAAGATAGCGGAACTATCTCGTTATTAAAAGTGAGTCATTTAATTTAGAATGATTGGCCATTCATGAAATTGAGAGGTATGCGATTTAAAAACCCTCTTCTAAAAAACGAAGCAGAAGTTTAGCCCAAAAATGGGATAAAATAATTATTCCTGAAAATGAACTTACGGACAAGTGAGAACATCTAGCTTATAGCCATCAGCCATGCAAATAGAGAAGCACGACGGATGGTGTAAATCCGCAAAAAACGACGTTATTTTAGGAAAAATACGATTATTCAAGGAAAACAATAAAAAGCATTGAAGGCGTTGTAAAAACCTTGAGAACCGAAGTGAAACATTTACGAAGCGAAGTAGGAAAATTAAATGCTCAAAAGGCGATAGCATCAATGGGGAAATTAGACATTTCCTACAATTGGGAAAGTAAAGAAGAGCCACAGATCAAACCATATGATACAGTAGGTCAATATTCTCCGGAATTATTAAGTACACCGGTTAGACAACTAGAATTTGAAACTCCGCGTGTAGGTAAAGACAAACAGACTAAAATACAATCTAGATTGCTGGAAATACAATTGACAGAGGCAGTTCATAAGCATATAGGTGTAAAGGAAAAATTAGAAAATCACAGTGGGTTTATGGTTAAAGCCGCGAAAATGCCGATTTACCAAGAGAGACAATTGTGCAATCTCAGCAGAGGCAACAGAAAAAATTAGAGATTTAACAGGAACAGTACTCACACATTAAAGGTAGCTTAATACGCGCCGTAAAAGACCAAGTGCCTCTCACTTCAGGATGAAATTCCTATGTCAGACAAAGTAAGACTTTTACGAGATGTAGGAAGAGAAATATAATGAGGATATAAATGAATTACCACACTGAACAATGTGACTAATAAACAAATAAAAGAACGATTGGCTGAGTACGTCTTAACTTCTCAACGCGTAAAAACTTTGAGGGAAAATGAGCCAAATAATAGGCGTTTCAATATACCAAGTAAAACGAACGCGGATAAAACCGTAAATGATACAATGACAAATAGGGTGTATAATGCGCGATTTCAAAGAGAGAGAGACCATTTTAATACTAGTACAGGTAAAGTACCATTTCGAAGCGAAAGAGTCTTGGATCGAAGTAAATATGGAACAGAAAGTGAAAGAGAGTTTGTATCTAATACGGAAAAAAAAAAAAAAACCGAATTATGTCTTGGAGGAAAGAGCAGAGAACGAAGTACCTGAAAACCGAATGCAGTTTCAGTCTCCTAAGCACAGGATAGATGACACAAAACTCAAAAAAGGTGAGAAGAAATCAAACAATGAATGATAAGGTAACGGACTCGGAAACCGAAGCAGATCTTAACACGCATAATTGTCAGAGACCGATAGAAACGTTGGAATGACAAGAGAATAAAGGTTTTGTTAAAACAGAATATCTGTGATAGAAATGTAATAAAAACGTATATATTAAATATTAAATTCTGGAGCACAGCTATCAATTACAACAACACCACTAAAAGATGAAGAGCAGAATTATTGTTCAGACGTACGACAGAATTAAAACGGGAAAAATATTGGAATTAATACAAGTAAATGTAACGAAAACTTACTTGCTGGAACTTGAAAAAAAATATTAAGATAAAAGAAGTACATTTAGAAGAGTAATTAAAACGAATTAGGAATAAGATTATAGGATCTGAGCAGAGAAAAAAAAAAAGGATAAATTAATACGAATGCTGAAAGACAACACTTTTTGGCAAATTAAAAAAATATTGAGGAGCTATTGATGAAAACTACGCTCACGAAAAATAATAGGAGGAATACGCGAACCTCAACGCCAGTATCTGACCAATAAATTAGCCAAAAGAGAACTAAATGGGAGAATATAAGAATTGTTAGAGCATAACGTTATTAAGGAGGTAAAATCTCCAATAATTAATAGCCTGATTCAAGTTATTGAACAGGACAATACATTTAGATTAGTGACTAGCTTCAAGGCTTTGAACAGAGCTATTAATCCGGACAAACGGTGTAATAAATGCACGTAACAGGCAGCATTAAGCGAGTGAAAGAAATGCAAATTTCTGTTGGAGATTAATTTAACAAATAGGTCAACACCGCTAATAGAAGCGAGTCAGAAAGAAAAGGAAAGCGTTTTCAGTTAACAATAAATTATTGTAGATTTCTGCAAGTATTTAAAAAGCTCAGTGGTATTTCAGAGCGTAATGAGGGATATATTAAGACTTACCGGTAAAAATGTATATCGTTGACGTCCTAATAATATCCAACAATGAGAAACAACATACTTAAATATTTGATCAAACGCTGAAGAAACAAGCCGATGCATGTTTAAAATAAATAAATAAATAAACAAATAATAAACACGAATTAATGACAGAGATGGTTGAATTTCTGGGATTTTTTATCTCAGCATGCAACCGTGGAATTACGCAAATGAGCGCAACACCGTCATTAAGACTCCGAACATCGTAAGACACGTTCAAGAAAAAATAGTGGGTTGGTAAAAATTAGCCAAATGGCAAAGCCAATGTATGCCACCATAAAAGAAAGCAAATTGCAAGGGACGCAAGAAACCGAGCATTGCGCAGCTTACGAGCGGCAATTTAGACTCAGGCCAGCTAGAAGTAAAACAGACGAAAAAAAAAAAAAAAAAAAAAAAAAAACTTTTAAGATGATCTTGAGATAGATAAAATTGGTTATCAAATTATAGTTAGAAATTCTAAAAACAGTATGCCTATAAAAAATTGTAACTGGAAATTGAGAGAGGCCGGATAAACATTTATTTCTGTAGACAAGCTTATCAGCACTGTCAAAAAGTAAAAGATATCCTGAATTACAGGGTCTAGCGAGGGGAAAGCAGATCTTTGTAAAATTAGGACAAATTAGTCATGGAGCATCTGACTAAAGACTAAATTAAGGTTGAGAGAGCATTGAATTATCGATGGCAGATGTGAAAATAGACTTTTAGATCCAAATTTAAAAATCAGAAATAGAGGAAAAAATGAAATATCAGAAAACAGTTGAATCTGTTTAAAAGCATTGTAGTTTATAAGGATGGTTCTAAAGCACCATAAGGAGACAACGCACGTTAGGCGTACATTAAGCCGGAAAAACAGTAGGATCGAGAAAGTGTCAAAGGAACAATTAGCTGAAGCTATTGCAATCGTAAAATCTTAAGAGAGGTTAAGAGACTTAAAAAGCCAACCACTTTGTCCTGGGAATAAATAGTTAATACGTGGGAAAAAGCTTAAATGAGGATTTAAGTATTAAGAATAAATTAATAAAGGACATAAGCGTAACATCAACATGGACATTCAAAAGACAATAGCGAGATGGCTTTAAGCAATTACGAAACTAACAGACTGGCTAGAAAGAGAAGAATAATTGTGCTTAGAGAGGATGAGAATAATATACAGAAAATAACTACAGAAAATTAATCTTATTTTACAACATCTGAGCATGAACTTAATAGGTAAAATCTTAACAAATAATAAAATGCACGTTTCTAAATGAAGGAAGAAATATCAGCGGATCAGATTGCTATGTGAGAATTGTAAGAAGAGGTTATCACAAGTTAAGTAGCAATTCATAATATAGTATATTGCCAGAGAAATTAATGAGAAATTAATTTGTTGCCGAAGAATAAGTTAAATAACAAATATATTTTGGTTATTGTTGATGGCTCTACAGAATTTTTTTTTTTTTTTGTTAATGCACTAATTCCAGAATGACAATAAAAGCAGTACAGGAACAGACTGCGCAAGGGAGACTAAGCAGTAAAAGGAAAGAATAACACTAGCTATTTTATCGGCGGATATTTAAAAAAAAAAAAAAAAAAAAAAAATACTCGCAAAAAAGCACATGAAATTAGCCCGGAGAATAAAAGAAATAAAAGAATATTTCAGGGCAAATGCGAACTAACGCAAGTGGGATTCATTTTAAGAACAGGCTCTGTATTATATTAATTCAACAAGCGTTGAAAGAAAAGAAAAACCGACATTGGAACGTAACAGAAATTGCTTTCCAGGACAGAACGTCTATATAAGGTTAGTTCACAAGGATATGAACAAACCATTTAATGACCATTTTGCTAAGAAAGACACGATCGTGAAAGTAATTGATAATTACACGATTGAGTTAGAAAACGATGGAATTTGGTCCAAAAGACCAAATCTCGTATTTATCTAAATTGACCATTGTCCCTCGACAAGCAGACGCCTGCTGTGAAAGACGCATAGAGTGTGTCGGTGCTGGGACAAAGAGGTCATAAAACCCCCGAACTAATGTTACCCACGAAAAGGCATTAACGATTATATGGTACTGGGGCATGAGATTTTGGTAAGTATAGGGTTAGGATGAGCTTTAAGAATAAGTATGAGACCTGGCTGTCAGACAACGTTAAACAAAACTTAAACATCTACAATGAGCCACAAGTATAAAATAAAAAAGGTAATAAAAATCGGTACCAAGCTGAAATATATTATGAAATTTAGTCAACCAAAGACTCCTTGAAGGGGGAGATAGATTTTTGATCTTGAAGGAGACTTTAGTTGACTCTGACAACGCGAAATTGACGATGGCAAATTGAAGCGTAACAACTTAGCAACTAAATAATTTGAACCATGACAACTTCATTTGACCATGACAAAAGTGAAACAAATTGTTTCGAATACAAACTGTTTCGAATTAAAGAATAAAAAATGGAAAATGAGAGTAAAGGAAAAAATGCAAATGGAAAATGAAAGTAAAAGAAAAAAAAATGAGAATGGAAAATGAAAGTAGGGAAAGAATAAAAGATGGGAAAGTAGAAGAGACTAAAATAACTCTCTTATACTGTAGATGCCACGGGAGTGCATTAGTCTATTGCAATTTGGAAATATGCCAAAAAAGTGTGTAGACACACATTTAAGTATATGTAAGAAAATATACAATTGGCAATAGCATAATGTTTAGATACAAAAATGTATTAATGTAGACAATAAGAATATGCACCCCTAAAACAGGCATACTGGAGTTGATGTAAGTATAAAATACATTGAATGTAATAAGATAAGAAAGCAATGATGAAATAGAAAAATCATTGGCTAGCATTTGAATGAGTGAGGAGTGAAGACTAAAATAATTTGGAGAAGGACCTAAGATGAAATCGCACTGTGGAACATTTCAGCCTGGTTGAACTTGGAGGTGAAAGTTCACCTACTCTGCCTTCGAAATGTGAGTAGAACAACAACAACATACGCTTTACTGCAGCTCACAAATGGTTAAGACCACGTGTGGGTTTAAGTTAGTCTCTTTGGAAACTTACTATATCTAAAATTTGCCATGATTGTTTGATTTAAATAGAAGCAGTAAATACACAAAACTTATTGAGGCGGTTATGTTCTACAGTGCACTACAGGTATAAAGTATACATTAAATAATTGTATGCTGAAGTGAAAACTTTAAAAAGTATTCATGATAATTAAAAAGAGTTATCAAGATAAAATGCATATTATCATCTTGGAGATCAAATATATCAAGCAGGATATATATTCATATGATTTGGACTAGAAAAGTAACATTAAAAATGTATTTAGACTAATTTGGGTTAAAATACTGACATGATGGGGCAGTGGATAAGACACATGCCTTTGGTGTGAGAAACCTAGGTTCGAATCCACTGTGACACACCATTGTGTCCCTGAGCAAGATACTTAATCCCTAGTTGCTCCAGAGGCGTGCGACCTCTGACATATAGCAATTGTAAGTTGCTTTGGATAAAAGCGTCAGTTAAATGAATGAATGTAAATGATGTAACATAAACACCAAGAGCATTATGCATGATGGTAAAAAGAATATTTGAATAAAACATTTCCATTGGACATTTGTAACTAAACAACAAAGAATGTTACTTGTTAAATCTGTCCCAGGAGTAGGTAAGAAAGAAAGAGAAGTTTCACACATTCTCTGGAGATCGTAAACCAGTCAGAGATGTTGTGAGGATTGTTTTAAAGACACCACAGCTTAGCCTTTTGCTGAGTATGTGTTGGGTGGTACATAAAGTAAAATTAATTATGACTAATCTACCTCAGTTGCTACTTAAATTTAAGGCTGACACTGATTGTAAAAATAATATTGCTTACAAATCTTGTTGAACATCACTAGCCTTGGAATGCTGCTAAAAGTTTTGTTTGTTTTGTTGATTGTGTGTATGTGTGTGTTTCACTGTTAAGAAATGATAGTGAGAGAAGGAGGTGTGAAGAGTTAATACTTTTTAAATTGACCCTTGGGAGAACTAAGATATGTAGTGGTCAGACATAATAACAGCACCTATGTTTGATTTAATTTTGAAGATACAGATTTCAAATTTGTAAAAGCACAGCAGGAGTAAATCAGAATCTATAAAAAAAATTGGATAGTGGCAAAATGTATAACATATTAGGTGTAATGAAAAATGACAATGGTAAAGTAATTAATAAGTGTGATTGAATAAAATATTATACAATATGTTAAGAAACTTAGAAAAACAGCACAAAGTCAATCACAATCAAGATCATTGTAAAATCAAATTAATGCTATGGCATGAAAATGTTTTTGTTTAAAAGGTCAAAATTGTAATAGGAGATCTGTGCAGTTTTGAGCAGTTGGTTTAAGATTATTGGAACATATTGAAGTTAATTTATGAAACACATTCCTCTTTGCCATGAGGAGTAAAAGCAGAAGAACACAGAGAAGTTCAAATGTGGATCATAAATTATCTCTCAAAAGACGAGTTGGTGTGATTCAGCCACACACTCATATATCTAAACTGAACCTTTTTGAAACACAGTTACATGACCAGGAGAGTCTGATTATGGCGGACCACTTTCTAGAAAATCAGGAATTGGCAGAAGCGGTAAATGAGGCTAAGAGATTGGAACTTAGGAGAACAGTGAGGGGTCAATTATTAACAAGATGTGGAACAGAATATTGGATTGCAGTTCACAAGGATGAATGTGTCCCTTGCTACAGGCATCCTGTAATGCAAAGAGTTGAATTCAGTATGGGACACTTCTGTCGAGATTGTTTCAAGAGTGTTAAGATAATGACTTGGGTTAATGAAGATAAGACAACAGAGCATTACTTGACAACTTTTAATCTAATGGAACGCACTAATGCTGCGTTATTTCTGACGTACCGAGATATACTCAAAAGGCTTCACCCAGAGGTTGAGGAAATATATTATGATATTGATGAACACAAAGATTGGACTAAAGATAAAAGAGACCATGTAGTACATGAGCTTCATAGAAGTAAAGCATTGAGGGTTGTTAAACTTGATGGAGTTCTTTATCTCATAGAGCTAAACATCGATGATTGCATCAAAAAGGAAAGGGTCTCAACTTCTGCCCCCCCAGTTCTCCAGAAGACTTCAATGATGACTGTGGCTCGTGGAGAAGTGCGTAAAATGCAGGAGTCCATGATTCCGTTGATTGGTCATTGTAAACAATGTAAGATCAATGGAAGGAGCCGCCAGTTCTTGTGTCAAAACTCTGAAGGAGAATTGATTGGTGCATGCTACCATGAGATAACTGATGGAAAATTTATAAAAGCAAATTTTGGAGGCTATCTGAACATAGTGTTGCAAAGTGTAAAACATTGGCCAGTAGGTGATCAAGTAAAAGGAATTATAGTGGAAAGTAATTGGGTAAGACCAATACGCAAAGTTCCCTGGGTCAACAACTATTTGAGTATATCTCAGCACAACATTTTTACTAATAGGGGTGAAATGTACTTGATGTTAAAAAAATATGAAAGGAGAGTTGGAAGATATCAGCCATACTTATGTTTGAAAATGAGAACTTAAAGCTTGTATAATTTTGCATGAAGGGGGTGTTGTGTAAGATGCAAATTATCCAACCTTTATAAGCCAAATAATACACCTAATTTTATATGTATTTCTTCTGAGCAATATAAACCGGTGGTTTGTTGTTTTATACTCCTTTTACTATGTTAAACTCTTTATGTTACTTGATACGCCTAGGGTGGCTTTGATGTAAAGTATTATAATCATTGAGTTGGGAGTATATGCATGACAGCTCTTAAATTGCATGTTTAACAAAGTGACACATATATGGTTTTGTATTTACTAGTTTATTAAGAGTAGAGAGATTGATGCATGTATTAGATAGAACAAAGCTTAAGGGATACATTACAGTTTAAAGCATGATTTAAAGACCTGTCTTCGTGGGAGAAAACGCAGAGGAGTTCGGAGAAGAACGACAAAGAGACTTCGTCATATATTTAAGATATTAGGGGACTTTCCCAGTAGACGTAAGGATGAAAGGCGTGCCATGAGGCCCTGAATATGATTCCTGGAATTCAGACCTGAGACCGTGCCTATAAATTGATGCTGGTGCAGAACTTAGGCAGATCTGGAGAGCGCGCAGCATCCAGCATCTCCGTTGTCTGACAGCCTGAAATCTTGTGTGCTCTAGACTTAGTACTTTTTAGATTTTGTATTTTTGTCTTATTACTTTTAGTTAACTTGGTATTTCTTATTTCTTTTCTTTTTCTTTTTAATTTGGCAAAACTTGTAATCGCAACTAGCTAAATTGTATTAATAAATTTTTTAAAAATACAAGAAGAAGTGTGCTTGCGTGAACTTAGCTCAAATAATCAACCACGGGGAAGTCTTCTAATAATTATGTGAGTATAATCCAGTTTTCAGTTTCTATCTTATTTAAGGTAATGTACGATTGGTATACTAGGGAAATAATTGTTAGATTTGACTATCCTTGCCTACCCTGAATAGAAAGAATAGGCAAAAGGTACAAATTATCGGACCGTAAAACAAACCATTGCACCCTTCTGGTTGTACCACCTGACATCTGCAGACTAAATCTGCAGATTTAACAGACTTTTACTTTAATGCTTTTGATTTTTTTATTCTGTTCACATTATTTAAATAATTCATTTTAATTTACAAGAAATCTACAAACTTTTTATAAAAAAAGGCTTCAGTGGATGGTGTGATATCACATTGACTGTTTATATTTGTTAAATTTCTATATAAAAGGCCCATGACTGCGGTTGTACCACCCAGGCATTTGAGAACATCCAAATTGTTGGACACAAGTTTTTCAATTATCCCAACATCCCGACAACTACTGATATTCGTAAAATGTGTTTATATGAAAGGTTTCAAACATAAAACAATGCCAAAGTATCTTATGTTACATTTTCAATTATTCAATTACAATTTTTAAAGGGATAGTTCACTTTAAAATAAAAATTCTGTCATCATTTACTCATCCTCATGTTGTTCTAAAGCTGTATGAATTTTTTTTCTGATTAACAAAAAAGAAGATATTTTGAAAAATGATCGTAACACACAGCAGATAATGACCATTGACTTCTATAGTAGGAAAAAAATATTTTGGAAGTATTTTGATAAATGATGAAGAAATATTTTGATAAATGATGGTAAGAACACAGTTGAGGGTACCCATTAAATTCCATCATATTTTTTATTTCTACTATGGAAGTCTATGGTCACTATCTGCGGTGTTTACCATCATTTATCAAAATATCTTCTTTTGTGTTCATCAGAAAAAAAGAAATGCATACAGATTTAGAACAACAAGGATGAGTAAACATGACATTATTTTTATTTTAACTCTTTCGCCGCCATTGATGAGATATCTCGTCATTTAAGAGAAAACGCTTTCCCGCCAATGACGAGATTTTCCGTCTTTCCGCAATACCGCTATTATTATATAATTCCGCAACTTATACAACCCGGAAGTAGAGCCTCACGTGAAAAAAGAAAGAACTCCGTGTATGTTTTAAAGATCGCTCTGCATCTGATCTCTATCAAAAGTCCTTCGCAAAAATGGAATTATCTCAGCTTTTTGCTCAAAATTGGGTGTTTTTGAAGAAACCTACCCATGTTTGAGAGGTGATTACAAGAGAACTAATGAAGGTAGGATGAAACGTTTTTTTTTTTTTTTTGAAAGCAGAGGGTCTGTTCTTTAATCTGATATATTGTTTTTTTATATATTTAATTAAAAACATTTTGTGGAAGGCATTAAACTTTTGTGAAAATCATGACAAATGCTGGCACTGGCTGGCAACTTTTTTTTAAAACGCTGGCGGGGAAAGAGTTAAAGTGAACTATCCCTTTAACAGTTTTCTTAAACTGATCATTCGTACAAACATTTGCATATTCTCCTATTTTACAAGTTTAAGGTACCAAAGCAAAAATGTGTATTTATTATTATTAAAAAAAAATACTTAAAATGTATTTAAACTAAATAGGTTTTATAGAATAAAGTGACTCATGTCATACATGTATCAATTAATTTTTATAGTACATATTGCCCACAGACAAAAATATGCATGTCATGTCATTGACCAATCAATAAAATGATTAAAGCTGATTAGAGCATACCATTGTTTGTACACCTTGAACTGTAAACGGTAAACTGTAACGCTCTCATCATCCAAATGGCAACCAGTTGCAGCTACCAGTTACTTCCCGCATCAGGTTCAAGTCATTGCTGCCCGCATACAAATCGGCCACTGACTCTGCACCGACCTACAAACCCTCTGGCACATCTACACCCTATCCAGAACCCCGCGGTCAGCGAATGAACGGCACCCTGTGGTACCTCCACTAAAGCACATAAAATCACTCTCCCGCTCATCCATCTTCACTATTCCTTGCTGGTGGAATGATCTTCCAAACTCTGCCCAGTCAGCCTCATCCCTCACATTCAAAAACATCTAAAAACACTTATTTTCCGTGAAAACTTGACAGGGACATGCTGAATACTCAGTTTATATAAAAAATCCACATCTCCCTCCACATAAACAGGTGTCTCTAAGAAATGTGCTGAAAGTAACTTTATATAACACTTTTATATTATTGCATCTCTAAGACACATTTAACTTTGTTGTTTTCCTCACTCTTGTAAGTCGCTTTGGATAAAAGCGTCTGCTAAATGCAAATGTAAACATGCATTTAACTGCAAGTGTATTAGTATGCAACCATATGTTGTACATTTGTGCCTGAAAAAAGGAAAAAAATCAAAGACGACACATTTCTGTTAGAAGTGTGTCTCAGTACACTATGCTATGCTGCAAGCCTGCTGTAAGAGACAATGACACACTGCACATATTTTAAAAAGCTACTGAGCCTAGCTTTTATACGTAGTTTTACGTCTGGACATTAAGGGTCAGTTTTTCAGACAGGGATTAGACTAGTCCTAGACTAAAATAAATGTAAGAGCTGTCCAAACTGAAAACTACTTGCACTGATGACATATCTTAAAATACATCAGTTTATTTTTAAGTTTGTTTTATTTGTATTTATTTGTTTTATTGTTTCTAAAATCCTTAGCATTTAGCCAGCTGCTTTGTAAGTTTCGTCTCCCACATTGCTCCCTTACGGCGCATTCACACGGGGCGTAAGCGTTAACGCTAAACGGAAGGCTTGTCTGAAGCGTGGCCAACAGCCAATCACAGTGGCCGCTACACATACTCTGTTCTTCCTTAAACATAATTGGCTGGCCCTGCCTAGGTTATTTGCATAAGGCGATCTGATTGGCTAACGCACACGTTGCCACTTGAATAATTGAGAAATGTTCGACTTCTGCAGTGAGCAACGGCACTGACGCGGCGCAGACGGATCCACAATTCAGTTCGGCAATGCATGACGTCACCCATTGAAAGTGAATGAGAAGCGTTAACGCTGACGCCCCGTGTGAATGCGCCGTTAGAACTTGATCATGAGCAACTAAGCGTGTGTTTGCGCGTAGTTGCCGCAACGTGGGTCTAGAAGGGGTTGAGAGTGTATTTTACAGTACATATCATGCAAGTTTATTACAGTTATATTAACTGTTTCTTGAGTTATCTCGTAAATTAAGAGAAAACCCTTCCCTGCCAATGACGAGAATTTCCGTCTTTCCGCAATACCGCTATTATCCACTTCTGCAACTTTTACAACCCGGAAGTAACAGCTGACATGAAATAGTAAGAACTCTGTGTATGTTTTGAGGATCGCTCTGCATCTGATCTCTATCAAAAGTCATTCGCATAAATTGAATTATCTCAGCTTTTTGCTCAAAATTTTGTGTTTTTAAAGAAACCTACCCATGTTTGAGAGGTAATAAAAAGAGAATAAATGAAGGTAGGATGAAACTTTTTTTTGTTTGAAAGTAGAGGGTCTGTTCTTTCATTTGATATATTGTACGTTTATACATTTAAAGAAGAAAATTTTCTGAAAGGCATTAAAATTTTGTGAAAATCATGAAAAATGCTGGCGCTGGCTGGCAACTTTTTTTTAAAAACGCTGGCGGGGAAAGAGTTAACATAGTATTTCGTCAATGTTCATGTTAATTTATAAACTAAAGTTATTATTCTAAAAAAACCTTACTCTAGTTGGGTGCCAAGCTTCTTTTTACGGGTGGCCGTGGCCCTCCCTGACCCCCCTTGGGGGCCCCACTGCTGATCAGGAACACTTCTACTGAAGATCCTATTCAAGCAAACCCTCATACTGTTTCCATTGATGCAGGCATTATCCAGCACTGCACCACATCAAATTTTTTTTTATCATAAAACTACCTCACTGTGTCTGTTGCTGTGCTGGAAAACAATGAATGGACCAAACACATGCTTCTCTCATGTATTGATCTATTTACATCTATTTACTTTTATTCACTCCCTTCTAGAGAATCGAAAAGAGAAATGAGGATTCTAAAAAATGCAGACGCGTGTAAGTGTAGAAACAGTGCGCAGCACAGCAGCCCTACGACACACACGCCAAATGTCTGAGCCTGTAAAGATGAAGTTTTATTGATTTTCCCATTAGGGCGACTGGGAGATGCTTATTTGGACACACACACACAGCGCTGCACGTTCTCCAGAGATGAGGCTAGATTCTCAGACGCGAGCACACACACACACCTGAGTGTCTTACACCACTTGAGGGAGATGTCGATGAAGCCCACTCATGCACCGGTGAGCGGTGATTTGTGCGTGTTGGTTGTGCTAGCTGTAGTTGATTTGCGTATGTGTGTGTGTGTGCACGCTTGCTCTTGGCCGGGCTGTGACAGTTGCCGCAGGACAGATCTGTTTTTACTGCCACGGCTTTTGTTTTAGTGATGGTTTGTTTGGGAGCACAGTGATTAGAGGATACCTGTTCATCCACTGTTCAGTGAAACACAGACCCAAACATAGTCTACTACTTAATACAGCATGCCAAACATCCTTTCTTTTTCACTACAACCCATCATCATCTTTCATTCATTCTTACTTTCTCTGAAACACTCCCACTACTAACCTATCTGTCTTTATTGGCCGAAAGGCTTTGTTTTTCTTTTATGAATAGAACAGAGTAAAATCTTTATTTATCGACACAGCCTGGGCCGGTGGAGTTTGTTTTCACAACCTGCACACAGCGTCACCATGAACCAACAATCCCCCAGAAGCAAATAGAGGTTAATTGCCTTAATCAAAAGAACAATGGTGATGGCCTATGACTGACTCCAAGTAAGAATTGAACCAGCAACCTCCCAATAGTAAGACTTGATTATTAACCACTACCATAACCTTTTCTTCCTTCCATCCATCTGTGTACACTTCGCCTGGTCTGGTGCAAAACTCCCCTCCCCAGACAAGAAAAACCTCATTCAGGCTTGACCCTTCACTGTCATCCGCAACATTACCTCAACAAAGAGCCAATTAAGCATTAACCACATCATGCACACCGGGACCCCTCTTTAGCCACCACTAGTCTCAATAACACATTTCAAAAGGACATTTTTAATCGGAAATCCATTAAATGTCAGGCTACATGAAAACCTGGCCGATAACTCAAAGTTGGTTACGTGACGAGCCCCAGCGACTCTAAACGCAGAGAGAGAAAAATATTGACAATGCCAGAAAGAACCCGGGACATGATGCATCAAAGAATGATTCAAAGAATGACTCATGGTCAGGATAATAGGAAACCATGACAGCAACTGACTGTATGACGAACTGCATTGTGATGGTAATGACAGACGAAATAGCCTGTTTGAACATTGAGCTTATGGGGCCGCTACATATCAAAGCATTATCCAATTGAGACTCGGCTGATTTTGCATATTTTATAAAGAGTCCAGAAACATAGGGATGGTAGCTAGAATGTCATCAGGGAAATTTAGTATTGGTTTTAAGCCGTCAATGGCTCGTAATGCTTGTCTGGTTTGCACATCGAAGGTATTTAGGAGGGGTTGAGATGGGATACAATTCAAAGTATTCAATAAAACATGCCAAGGATGGTGGCAAGATCGATTGCCAGACCGAAGAATCCTCTAATCGAAGAAAATGAGCAAACAGCATGTCAAAATTAAATATTATTAAAGATCTTCAGCTTTGTAAAAAATAGTAGTTAACTAACACTTATGTATGGATAAGCAACAATAGATAGACAGACAGACACAAATGTATTGATTGAGTGTTGTGTTAAAAAATGTGTATCACTCTAAGTCACTTAAAGGGACACTTCACCCATTTGCATTAAGCTTTGTATAGTTGGAACCCAAGTCATGTTTTTGAATGGTCGTGCATCATTTCCTCAGTTGCCACTGAGACAGGAGAAATACAGATTTCAGTGTTGCACTTCCTTCTTTCAATGATGTAAAAATTATCATTTTGCATCGTTGAAAGAAGGAAGTCCAATATCTTTGTTGAGGGAGTGAGACTACAAACACCCATTTTCTCGGTCAAATAGGCACCAAATGTATGTTACATTTCACCTACAAATATAACACACTTTCAATAAAGATTTATGTTTCTATGGGTGAAATGCTCCTTTAATAATAATATTTTGATTGCAGATTTTGGCATCATAACAAACCTGAACACATTTAGACATTCTTTGAGGTTCTGTTTACATCTCTAGAAATAAAACACTTAATAATAAAACAAATGAGAGCTAAAAGAGATCTCATTTGTGATTTTTTTCTTAGATGATATCATATCCCCTAAATTGACGGACACTGTCTTATGTGCATTAACTCAGAGTAACAGTTGACACAGGGGCACATTACAAGCTTTTTGGATGTGAACATCAGGCCTGATCTCACGAGAATTCATAAATATTTTACGAATTAGCTAATTCAAATGAATTGGTATGAAGTTCATCGTGCAAAAATGTACGATTATTATAAAAAACAATAACGAAACCCCATCCCTAACTTCAATGGAATAGGGGGTCAGGGCAAATCATATAAAAATGTACGCATGTGGCCGTACACTGCTGCCTTAATTTTTTGTTAAATCAACTAAGATTTACAAGTCATGTCAACAGAGATGATTTGTCACAACTTATAAAATATAGTTAAGAAAAGTCAACTTAATTTTATAAGTTATAACAACTCAACTGTAGTTATAACAACTCACCTCTAGTCAAGAGAAGTAATAGTAAATTGAAATAACTTGTAAATCCGAGTTGATTCAACAAAAAATTTTAAGGCAGCAAAGTATTCTTTACAGTGTACGAATTAAAGGGATAGTTCGGCCAAAAACGATATTAAACCCATGATTTACTCACCCCCAAGCTGTCCGAGTTGCATATGTCCATCGTTTTTCAGACAAACACATTTTCGGATATTTTAGAAAATATTTTAGATCTTTCTTTTGATTAAATGTAATGTTACGGGGTCCAGCCATAGTCCACGACCTTCAAGTCCAAAAAAAGTGCGTCCATCCTTCACAAATTAAATCCAAACGGCTCCAGGATGATAAACAAAGGTCTTCTGGGGGTAATCCGTGCGGTGTTGTTGTAGAAATATCCATATTTAAAATGTTATTAACTTTATTAACTAGCTTCCGGTAGCGCCGCCATTTTAGAGTCATATGCATTCAGGATGAGCGCTTACGCAGCATAGACAGCGGTTTCTCTGTTGCTGCTCTGTCCCCCGCCCTCCGATTTGTCATACATCACTAAGAAAAGTGCGTACACTACGTACACACTCTCTCCTGAGTCTAAGATGGCGGCGCTACCGGAAGCTAGTTAATAAAGTTAATAACATTTTAAATATGGATATTTCTACAACAACACCGCACGGATTACCCCCAGAAGACCTTTGTTTATCATCCTGGAGCCGTTTGGATTTAATTTGTGAAGGATGGACGCACTTTTTTTGGACTTGAAGGTCGTGGACTATTGCTGGACCCCATAACATTACATTTAATCAAAAGAAAGATCTAAAATATTTTCTAAAATATCCGAAAATGTGTTTGTCTGAAAAACGATGGACATATGCAACTCGGACAGCTTGGGGGTGAGTAAATCATGGGTTTAATATCGTTTTTGGCCGAACTATCCCTTTAATACAAATAAGCCACCTCATAAAATACGACCGAATTGCCATGAGATAGTGTTGGTACATCCAGTAACTTTAGGATAGGTAACTACTTTTTAACTACTAGTCATTAAAACACACTGTAAAAAGTTATATACAAGCCAATTGAACCTACAATTTTAAGTTTTTGACTAATATATAGTTGACATAACTTATAAACAACGCTATAAAATGATGTCAATCATTTAACTTATCACACACTCTAAAAAATATTGGGTTATTTTTAACCCCGGACTGGGTAACTATAGGACAGAACACATTTCTATAACCCAATAACCCAGCAGTTGGGTTAAAACAACCCATTATTTGGGTCATTTTTAACCCAGAAATGTGTTCTTGAAATGTATTTAAAACTTAAAATAGTAGTTTAAATTGACTTGCAAAACTAATTAGTTTGAACTTCATGCTGCATTTTTTTACAAAGAAGTTAAAATTATTAAACTTTATTTATTAAAGGGACAATAAGTATGATTTACCCCCATCTAGTGGTGAAATTGTATTTTGCTTTCAAACGAAAAGTGCTTTCCAAATGCGTGTTGCAACTACGATAGCCGTTATGTAATCACTGATCTCCTTGTCTGTTTCAGCTAGTTCAAGTGTTCTGAATGAAAATGTGTTGTGGAAACGCGTTGGTAGGCTAGTGCTTTTTGTCCCTCTCTGCTCTTATAATTTATCAATATGGCGTAACGACATGGAAGCCTTCTTGGACTTACCCGTTCAATGTAAGTAAAGAGAAGAAATTTTAAGCTTACAAAGAAAAGTCAGATCACTGGCAGAGATCATTTGACACCAACAAGGACATATTTATGAATAAAGACATTGATTTTGATTAATAAAACACTTAAAACCCTACTTACTGTCCCTTTAAGTTAAAATTAAACAAAAACCTGAAATTATTTTTTTACAGCTAGTCTGCTAGCTTTATATCTGCTAACACTTTATTGTGATGGTTCCCCAAACAGAAATTTTAGTGACTATGAAGGTCAGTAACTTTGCAACTACGTCAACTTCTACCAACTCAAACCCCTTCCCTAACCCTACTCATAATGCACTTTTTTACCAACAGTACAGTACAATTTGGGACAGTAAACCATTGCGTTTTCACGTCCAAATAGTACCCTTACTTGATAGGCATGGTCTATGGCAAGTAGCAATCAAGGTAATTCTCATGTGAAGAAGAAATCAACCCAGTAAACAACAATGACATACATCAGATCTTGTTCTTGCTTTATGTGATATAAAGTAGGGATGCACCGCTAGGATTTTTTTGGGCCGATACCGATACAGATTTAAACAGACAACTTCTGTCTGATACCGATGCCGATACCGATTGCTACTTCAAAAAAAGTTGGACTTCTTTCCCCCCACTAAAGTGCAGTCTGTTTCTTTTATTGTTCAAGACATTTGAGACAGCTCAACAAAGGTTTTCTGTTGGTGCTTAAGTATAGTGCACACCAGAACATTAAAACATTTTAATTGAACAACAGACATGCAATTCATTGCCTTTATGTGGTTAATTAATAAACAATCGGCATCGGCCTTTCTCGTGCTATTGCCGATATGCCGATGGTTTCAAATTCATAAAAAATCGGCCGATAAATATCGGCGGCCGATACATCGGTGCATCACTAATATAAAGCTTCAGATTTGTTCATGAATATGCACTGTATTAAGATAACCTTGTGATTTTATTCCTAATAAAGAATAAACAATGCAGAAAATATATTGCAGAGGCAGATATATCGGCTGATATTTGGATTTTTTTTGTTATTGGCATTGACGATAAATCTTTTCAATCGGCCAGTAAATTTCTCCATTACTTAAATTTGTTGATTTTAATAAAACAACAGTGTGACTTAAAGGTGCAGTGTGTAAATGTTTGTGGCATCTAGTGGTGAGGTTGGCCATTGCAACCAAAGGCTTAGTCCACTGCTGACCCCTCACTTTTAAGACACATAGGCTGCGTTCACACGGTACTATCACACGGTTGTCAAACCCGTATTTGAGTCCTTAAGACAGTTCTGTTCACACGCAGTTCGGTTATTTACGGGTTTGACAACCGCATTCTATAACCGACCTCACACCCGTAACTTTTCGGGTTTCACAACCGTATTTACAGAGAAGCTGTGGCGTGTGAACGGAATCGCACTGGACAACCAGTTGTCTGTCACGTCATTCGTTGCTCTTTGTGTTAAGATAACATTGCAGTGCATGAAAATGACTGCAAACTATGCAGCAGAATTGCTCCATAAGGTTAATATGATATTATATTACCTTCATAGATGCCACAGAACATATTACATTACGCATAAAATTGCGTGCAGCCCAGTAAGTGAGATATATAAAGTTTAAACTTTAAAAGTGGACGATTAATATAATTTTAAGTGTATAATAAAAGGGATATAAAAATTAACTGTTTATTTACTCACCTTTTATCTTTAGTGAAGCAATAAAGAAGATATTTTGCAAAAAAAAAAAAAAAAACATCTGTGATTCATATAATGCAAGGCAAAAGATGCGTCACTTTGAGAGGTCAAAAAGCATATATATCCAATACAAAACTAATCTCCATGACTCCTGGTGACATTTTTTGCTGCTTGTAAAGCAAATCCGTCAGTTTTTGCATGATATTGAACGTTATTTACAACATTATTAGCGTCCATACAGAACTGTGGCAACATATAAAGTGCACTTTTTACGCTCCCGATCTCTAGGTGGTGCTAAGAGGCTGGTTTTGCCTGCGGTTGGTAAACCATACTCTCTGCGCCACCTACAGAGCGGGAGCATAAGCGCACTTCCTATTTGTCTGCGTTAATGCTTTAAATAAAGTTCAATTTCTTGCAAAAACGTGTCGATTTGCTTCACAAGTCATTATGATTACTTTTGTATTGGATATATCTGCTTTGGTAAAACGTGCAGTTGCTGAAAAAGTTTGTCCGTTAAGGGCTTCTGTAGAAACATGGCGGCACAAAATGGCGACTTCCATGTAAGGGGACCCTCTGTGTATGTAGATAAAACAGCTCATTCTAAGGTAATAAAAACATAACGGTGTATAAAGAAAGGTCTTTATACACCCCTGATCATATAGTTTTGTATATTATTTTGCATTCCTCTAATGAGATTCTTCTAAAAATTACACACTGCACCTTTAAAGTAAAGCCAAAGTCTGATAGACAGTAAAAAGAACAAACATTATTCACTTTTTAACATGACGTTATGTTGTCTCACACACAACACCACACTAGTTCAACACATTTATCCAAACAGTAAGAGATGTGTAGATCCACATTAATTATGTCTTGTAAATATGTTTTAAGTACTCTAAAAGGGTATATGCATAACAAATGTTTATTTAGTTTCACCAATTTGTGTTTGTCTTGTATTTAATGTAATAACAATTGTGGCCTCATATTGGCCACACGTTTTCTTAATATCGGTATTTGCATTGGCCATAAAAACCCCATATCTGTCGAGCACTAGTCCTTACCTTTTTGTGTTGTGGCAACATGATTTAGGCTGAATAAAAGTAACTTCTACCATTTTCTAAGGTAAGAGTCTAGTGTACAATATTCAAAGTAAATACAATTTCATCACACCAAAGTACTTTGAGTCCAGATGCCTCAGCTGTGACCCAACTAAAGAAACTCTCACTGGAGATGAAGTTGCTTAGAGAGTCAAATCAATATGGCTCTAGCCATGGGGCAGGACAGACTAGCTGAGCAAATAAACATCCTTAAAACAAGATGCATTTACTCATGAAAAGTAACATAAGATACAAAGAAAAATCCAACAAGGTATATGCTTATTGTAAAAAATAATAGGGCAGGAACAACCTTACTGGTTGTTTGAAACATAACTCTTGCTTCTTTTTGTATTATTTCATGCTACAATCTCGTAATAATCTACAATCCGAATCCATTAAAATGGACGAATGGGCTCAACAATCCTCACTGACTCCACAAAGACTTCCAATTTCTTTGATGACTCACAGTGTCCAAAAGCCTGCTGAGAAAAGTGACTCTCGCATTCTCGCCTGAGACAAGCCCTGTGGTTAATATGAAGGTTTTGGTGGAAGAGTCAAATTCTGAAGGAAACGGGCGACTTTTGTGCCCTGGCAGTCTATAATCTAAGAAGAAACAAAAAAGACATTTTAAAGTAAAGCTTCTCCTTGTCTGGAGTAGTAGATATGGCGTGCATGTCTGCATTCAAATACTGTACCTCCAGCAAGATTTAGCCAGGTAGGGAAACCTTACTAACAAGACTGCTAATCCAGAGCTGAGTGTTACGCTGAACATATGCCTAACTGCTCTGCTTTGCCTTTAAAGAGCGGCCATTTCAAGTCGACATTGTGGTCTGGTGTGTGTTCACTTTAGCAATGGTGTTTTAATGTCAGTAAGCGATGGTTGGGAATCTAACATCTTCTGTTCCCCGTGTCAAGTCATTACTGGGCCCCAAGTCATTAGCTGATGGTGCACCCATTTATTACAGCTAAAGAGTGATGGGGAAGGTGGAAGAGCGACAGATCAGACTTTAGGATGACCAAGGCATTTTCTTATACCTGTGGAGGACATTCATTTCTCTGTCAAATCTTTGCTGAGAAGTAATATATTTGTGGCTCCATATATTGAAACAGTTGAGAAATGCTGCTATTTTATGCTATCAACTAGTGAATTGACAGCACATTTGAATAGTGCAATGGAAATATCATTTCAAAGAAAAAATGGGGTAAAGGTTGCACATACTAAAAATGGTTGTCTTATCAGCTTCCATAATCTGTTGATTTTACTTTAACAACAGGATCAGGTTGGCCCAATACTACTGCAAGCTTAATGGTGGTTTGTAAAGACGTAGGAGGTTATGGTAATCTTAGTCTCAGCCTCAGACGTCATGCCCACAAACTGTTGGCTGAACGTCTGATGTTTTTCGTACACTTTTCGAGAAACCCTGTGAGAATGTCTAAAGTCGTCTTTTGATTGGTTGAAATAAACCGGATTTCCAGGAGACGCGAGTGTCGCGATTAGTTTCGGTCCCTGGAAAACAAAGCTCTGACATTCCATTGAGGAAGAGAATCAGTCGTGTTCACGTGGATAATAATGACCAGTTATCATGGTCAGCTAAACATTGGATTCTCAAAAATATGCAAAGTTCGCAGCATAGACTCTCTAAAAGACGTCCAAGAGTTTAGCTTGAGGCAGTAAGTGGAGTCAAAAAGTTCGGTTCTCCTGAATTGCTTGTATGTGTTAAAAAGTGGAGAGATATGCTTCAAACAGACATTTAACGGGAGCGTCTCATTGGTGTGGCTGTTGATGAAGTGCACAACGTTGTTCTATGGTGAGTAATCTTGTTTATTTAGATGCTATTCGATTGCGGCTGGTTATTTCAATAACTGACTTGTTGCCAGCCGGCTCGTTATTGTGAGGAGTCCGAAACGTGACGCTAGACGAAACAAACTGTGATTGGTTGTTTGACATGTCGGTCAAACAGCTTGTGGACGGGCTTTGTCCAGAAAAAGCAGCAAAAAACACCAGACCTTCAGTATTGAAGGTCTGGCTACGCGAGACTAAGGTAATCTAATCTATACAACTGCCATTTATAGTCCTGTCCCAATTAGAGGACTAAAAGGCTGTGTGTGTCATGTTTTCCGTTTGAGATTAATTGATATTTAACAGTGTGCCGAGCAAAAGGAAAAGAATGATCTTAAAATTATGGCAGCCATCAGAAGGAAGGCAAACCAACAGACGCATGCTAGCTTCATGTACGGGATCGTCACAGCTCATTGTCCTTGAAAATTAATCGGAATGAAATGACAAGCCCGGGGACTGCAATCCACGGAGCACTGCAACAAGGCTCCTGAGCGGAATATTTATGCAAGCTTGGCTAAGTGGCAACAGATGATATCTGTATTCCAACTGGATGGAGGGACTCGAAATGGCTATGACAAACAAGCCTGGGCAGACGGCATTGTGACATGTAAATTTAGTATTTTGGCTTAATTTTATGTTTTGTCTTTGTAGAACTGGGCCAATGAGGGTTGGGTTGGGGCGTAAGGGGGAGGAGAGGGGAGTTGCCTCGCCGTGGACTGTGTCCGAACATGTATCAGCTAACTGCAATGACATATGGCGCATGACGCTATTGCCATGTTCATTGCACGGAAGCTCATTTTTCATCAAGCCAACGGTCTGAAAAGGCAATGCTTACAGTCCAATGCCATTCTGAACTCACTCTGATAGTCGATTTGAAATCTGGTAGAAGGGACATTCATCTAGCGCCATGTTCCCCAGACCGTATCGGTGTTGGTTTGGGGTAGCACATGGTCAAAACTAGCCAATGTAACAACGTGTGCAATGTTGTTTTTCAGTTATTAACAACAACAACAACAAATCTATAAAATAGAATAAAAAAAAAAAATCTTATATAATAATTATAGAATATATCAATAATGTATTATACATAAATTAATGTTAACATACTAAAACACATAGCAATAGCTGCAGGAAACTGACACATACAAACAACTTAAGTCATTAGAAGAATATTAAGCTGTAATAATAAGCAAACCATCTACTAATAAGAGTAGATGTTAGTAGATAGATGGCATATTTCAATTAATTTAAGGGTGGGAGAGTAATGATTCAGTTGTGTGCCTCATTTAAAATCAAGTTTAAGCCCACCCTCTCTTAAATATAAAATAGTATCAGCCGTAGAGAGAGAGAGAGAGAGAGAGAGAGAGAGAGCATTGAAAAGAAAAGGGGTGAGCAGAAGTGCAGGAGGTGGAGAGAGAGAGAGAGAGAGAGAGAGAGAGAGAGAGAGAGAGAGAGAGAGCCTGGGCTGAATTGTGAGTGGCTTACGACACTCAGTGAACAGAAGGTGTTTCTGCATGCACTGCCAGTGCACTAGTCTACTGCAAGGGATAAAGCATCTCTCTCCACCCAGAATACCGCGTCTGCCTTCAGCCTCAGCATCTTTAGCCTCCGTTGCCAAAAGGAAATGAGCTCGATACAGAGAAGACCCAGATGAAGATTTGAGTCTTGCTACAAACATTATCACCAGTGATTTTTGGATATCATTATTATACCAACAATTCAGAAAACAGAAAAAAAAGGAGAGCTGAATGATGCAGATTTCACAGCTTTTGAATGTGCATAATTGTGAAGAAACTGCAAAAATGGCAACGAGCTTCACTTCACATACATTGCGCAGTTCAGCAATCGCTATAGGTTATGGATGGTGATTTGCGTCGACAGATCGGGAGTCTTTGACGAGAAGGGAAAAAAGACAGAGAGAGAGGGAGCGAGAGAGTCAGTTTGGAGTGGATTATTCCCTCCTCCGTGCGCGTTTTCCCTCGTTCGTTTCTCCCACAGAGCCGCGGCGCAGCAGTCAATGCAGAGAGCCGGAGGAGAATGGACAGTGCTCATGCATGCAGCCCGGGAAACTTGCACTTCCTACCAGCCTGCTGAATGCCACTTGGAGTCGTTCTCTTTTTGGCTCTTTCACACGAGGAGAACTAAGACATTGTAAGTCTGCCAGGATCTGGTGTCCGATGAAAAGGAGGGGGGGCTGAATTTGTACCACACTGGGGTCTTTTTAAGTTTCGCACATAATTAGTGTCGGCACAAAGGGATCAACTGAATAGAGGCTGTCAGCCTCTGGAAAGGGGGTGAGTAGGAATTCTTTCATGTGAGATTGTTTCACGAGGAGCACTTTTTTACATGGCCATCGCTCTTGCCTTTTGCCGATCTAACATGAGCAAAGTGACTTGTAATTTATTTCTGCCGTTGTTTTCAGTGTGGCAGGATTTTTTCATTCTTTGAGTAACAAATCACCATCTATCTATATAATAAAAAGAATCATTTAAAAGACATTGCACTTGGGAAGATACAAGTCGTAAAAGCCAAAATGACACAAATGTGAAAGATTCAATGGACTTTTTCTCTACGACACTGCAGGATATTCATGCTAATGGATTTCCTCCTAATTGGTCTGTACCTAAAGTGGCCGCTAAGGAAGCCCCCTGGGCTGATACTGTGCTCCTTGAGCATTGTTCTGAAAATAGTTCCTTTGGTGGGGGGGACCTGTCCGAGGCTGTGCCGATGCGACAACAAGCTGTTGTACTGTGAGGGGCTCAACCTTACTGATATCCCCCAAAACCTGAGCAGCGCCATTGGTTTGTCTCTGCGTGAAAATAACATCTCTGAGCTGAGGGAGGGGGACTTTGTGGGCCTGTCGCAACTAACCTGGCTCTATTTGGATCATAACAATATTGAGATTGTGGAGGAGAGCGCCTTTGAGAGGCTGCGAAGGGTTAAAGAGTTGGATCTGAGCAACAACAGGATAGAGACCCTTCCCAACGGGACCTTTAGACCTCTGCCCAACCTACGGATATTGGATTTATCATATAACAGACTTCAATCCTTGGAGCCAGACCTTTTCCATGGCCTTAGGAAGCTTACCAATTTACATTTGCGCTATAATGCCCTTAAATACATCCCAGTGCGGATTTTCCAGGATTGCAGAAGCATGCAGATCCTGGATCTGGGATACAACCAGCTGCAGAGCCTGGCACGCAATTCATTTGCCGGGCTCTTTAAGCTCACTGAGCTGCACTTGGAGCACAATGAGTTGGTGAAAGTCAATCTGGCCCACTTCCCCCGCCTCATCTCACTGAGGACCCTCTACATGCAGAACAATAGGGCCACTATTGTGGTCAACACCCTTGACTGGACCTGGGACCACCTGGAGAAGATCGACTTCTCCAACAATGAGATTGAGTACATTGAGCCGCATGTGTTTGAAAGTGTGCCCAACCTTAAGACTCTTATGTTGGACTCCAATAAACTCACCTACATAGATCAGCGAATTTTGGACTCTTGGACACCCCTAAGCAGCATCACCTTGTCGGGAAATGACTGGGAATGCAGCAGGAACGTCTGTGCCTTGGCTTCCTGGCTTAGCAATTTCCAGGGACAACGTGACAATGGCCTGCTGTGTGCCAGCCCAGACATTGCACAGGGTGAGGACATTCTGGATGCCGTCTATGCTTTCCAGTTATGCGAGGACAATGTCGACGGAACCACGCAGAGTTTTACCGCCACCAGAAACCGGGTCAAAGGTTTCATATTCAATGGCCCAACGAGAAATCCGTATGACCTGCAGGACGTGGAGGGTGGCGAGGTGGTGACAAACTCCCTAACAGTGACTGTGTCCACTGATGACCTGGAGAGCACCATGCAGATTCACAAGGTGGTGACAGGCACCATGGCCCTAATTTTCTCCTTTCTGATTATAGTCCTCATGCTCTACGTGTCCTGGAAATGCTTTCCGGCAGGCGTGAGGCAGTTGAGGCAGTGTTTTACTAGCCAACGTCGCAAGCAGAAACAGAAGCAGACCATGCAGCAGATGGCAACCACGTCTGCGTCCGAGTACTACGTTGACTACAAACCCAACCATATTGAGGGGGCACTTGTCATCATCAATGAGTACGGCTCTTGCACGTGCCAGCAACAGGCATCACGGGAATGCGAGGTGTGATACTTGCCCATGTTGTTTTTTCGATGGTTTCAATGTATTGATGGATACTTTGCACCTCATTTCGCTGCTCTCAGGAGGATGCTACATTACTGGAGTGCAAATGGACAGAAAACAGGGATTGGGTGCATACTGCAACATCTTCAAAGCCTGTGGGATAAGTGGGATAACCTGACTGTGTACTTGACGCAAAAAAAGTGGAATAATTACGCTGACCTGTTCTGGCTTTTCTTGTGAAGAGTGGATATTTGAGCTTTAATGTGTCTTTCTACTGCAGGATATTCTAGAACTCTCTAAAGCTACAGATGAAAAACAAAGACCTTTTTTTTTGCTGTGGCACAGACACACAAACAAACGAAGAGAAAAACAACAAAACAAAAACAATGAAACCTTAAAAAATATATGATTCTATGTAAAATATGTTAAAAAGCAGAAATGCAAGAGTGGGGATATAAATGCAAGATGTTATCCTATTTCTTTTGTAAACTATGGAGAAAAAAAGAGGAAAATACAAATGTTTAAATAAATGAATTGCAATTCACAATGCTCATTTCTGCAGGTGAGTTTGACAATTGTTTTTTTATTTTTTATTTTGATTGTTTTTTGTGCTCTGTGGTAATGATGGGAAATATGGTTAGTGAGAGCTCTGCGGTATCGCAGGATGTAAATAAGCAGGGCTGTGAAAAGCGCTTCACTTCATTTGAAATGTTAAACCTCAGTCTAAGATCTTCTCGTATCTCTCGGAGATATAATCACTGTGCAAAGCTTGATTGCTGTGGCTGTTGCAGTTTTCTTGTCCATATCCTGAATAGATTATGCATACCAGCTAAAACAAACTACGCTGATGCGGTTTGATCAGATGGCATGTATCACACATTTGTCTGCTGTTCAAATAAACAAGACAAGGACCTAAGACCGTAATTCCTTCCCTGCTTTAATAGATTTCAAGTAAATCGCTTCAGTCGAAGAATAAAAATTGGTTTGAGAAGAAGCCTTAACCATCTAAATCAAATTTGCCATCGTGAAAGATTCATGAGGGTTTTAGAAAAGATCATAGACCAAAACGATCACCCCCGATTCTAGATGTATATTTAATTGTGGACCTCGGCTTAAATGCAATGTTGTTTTTTTAAGATCTCCAGTTGTTACTGTGTGAGTGACCGTCGTGATTGTTAGATTGTGTGCGTCCTGCATCACAGGCTATAGCGCAGATGAAATAACAGGGCCGTTGAGAGAAGGTACAGACTGCTCCCTAGTGTTCACACCAGCAGCAGGGAAAGACAAGACACTGCAGCAACCAGCCCTTGGATTTCTCTTTGTGTGTGTCTCTCTGTGTATACGCCTGTTGCTTGCCTATATGCAGTCTCTAAGCTCAGCTCAGGTTAAGGATTACTGCCACAGCAAAAAGCAGGCTGGTCGTTGCGGTAAATAAGGGAAGAGGTTACTTTGCATCGACTGCGGTGTTGTCTTGCCCAGTTTACTGGCTGTTATTATAATTGACTCGTCCAGCTAGCATAAGGAAAATTGGCACTGTGAAGCAGCAGAGAGAGAGTGCATGTCCGTGTACGCATTACCATTCGACTATTTAAGTGTCTGTATGTTCTTACATCGTGTCCGGTGAAACAGTTTGTTTTGACCAAGTGCATGTGTGCATTTAAGTTTATTTGTCATGTATGACTGGGATTTGTCTTTTTAAGGTACAATGTAAGGCTGAGCTATGTTTTTACACTCAAATCAACGTTTTATGATGGATTTCAATGCCCTGCCCCTGAATCCTTTAATACTTGATATGAAACTGTTCTATTTTCAGCACTGTATACGATGCGCATATGAAGCTAAGCCAAGCTAAACCAATAAATTGTATTCATAATGTTGTAAATGATACGCAATGTGACGCGCTTTACCCATTCCTGATTTTCTTTCTTTTTTTTTTTTGGTTTACTCTTGTCAGGTAAAGATTATCATTAATACATGATTCATAATGTATTCAATCTGGTCTGGCACTCTTGGACTGCAGTTTTATTTTCTACTTTGTTTTTCTCGCACTGAATAGTAATGTTCATGCCATATTTTGCAGCGAGACCCGAAGTATGTACACTCCAATGTGTGGTTGGGTTTTTAATGAATCCTCTTGAGAGTATTAAAAAACACGAAACGATCTCTTGAGTGACAGATTCATAGCATCGACACGACGATACAATGATTGCAGACTGCATTGTTCCTTCCTCTGCCGAGAAGAAAACGGCAATTGTTGCTATTCACGTTCTCGCTCACAAAACAGGTGGTTGGATTGAGAGAAAACAAAAACATGTCTTTCAATAACAATAGCTGTTAAACACACCAGCAGCGGGGGAAACCGAAACAAGGGAAACAATTGAGACGTAGAGCAATTTGTTTGATTTCACTCACCATATTTCCTTTATGGAAAAGAAGTCCTCATCCAATCAAAGCATTAGTGTGGCCTATGTTTAGCCTTTCTAGCTGACTTTGGATACATTTTGCATGTTTGCCATTTGATTTTACGTTTTCTGTTAATTATTATTATTTTCGAATTATCTTCCAATTAGTCTTGAAGTGCCGAATGATCTTATGCGATCTGAATTTGTTTCTTTCCTCTCATGCTGTTTATGAACCCTTGAACTTCAGACTCCGAGCAGAATTATAGCTCTGACAATTAGCTCTAATAATTAATACCCCTATTGATGAAGCTTGAGACAGATAGCTTTTAGCCATTTACAGATTTCTTTCCTCTTTTGCTTGAAATAAAATAATACGAGACAGAATTAGTCCATGGAGAAATCGAGGGGGTGGGTGGGTATTTGTTTATTTATAAGTAAATCCGAATTGATATTTTGGATAATTAGTATGGGGAGGATTGACCATGTGCCCATTAACATCTGAGAGAGGGGAGGGTGGGAGGAACAGGGTGTGGAAAACAACAGCGGTATGGACATAAATTCATGCAGTGAGCTCTCGGCTATGTGGGAATGCAGTTGTATCAAGTGGTAGGGGGTAAGGTATAAGCTTTGACCTTGTTTGCTTGTGTGTATGTTCGCAAAATGTAAATGGAAGAGGCTAAAAATGAAGATTAAGTGGGTGCTAGGGGGTTCGAGTGTTGTACAGCATGGAACTAAAGAGGGTCAATGCACGATCTAAGATCAACAGAGAACCAGAGATGCCGCAGAAAACACAATCTCTGTAAAACCACATACTTTAGACAAACTTATAAGCTGCCATCACAGCAAAACAAGAAGGAATCCTATAGAAAAGAACATTAAAGGGCAAATAATGTATGGTTCTTGCCACCAACTATCCTCAGATGTGCAATACCCCAAACCCTCCAATCAAAAGTAAGAGCCAAATCAATATTCATCCAAGAACAAATTATTAAAGCTGTTTTGTGTGCACAGTATGTTATTTCTTCATAAAATATATGCCAAACTCATAACTAATGAGTTGCTACTTGTGTAAATTCTTAAAAGGCTGGGAAAACGAGATTAAGTGTCACAGTATCGGCGTACACAGAAATAGCTATTTCATCAGAGCAACTTGTGCTATAGAGCACAAGATGCATAACAAATTAATTAACCTTACTTGCTGTCTCTCAATGTTGATTCAATGCCCCTGTGTGCCATTCCGTGCCTCTGGTTTTCTCATATAATCAAACGCCCACATATAAACAGATACCCTGCCGAAACCCAGTGGACTGACCATTGCTCTTCTATAAAGCATTAAGAATCTACAACTGGAATTGACTCATAAACGTTTCCAGTCAATATTGTCCTGATTATTTCCCATATAAAGACACACCGTGGGGAACGCTCTGTTTTTGGAAATGTGGGTAAAAAGTGCAGCACCCTTTTATCATCTTTTTGCTCATTGTTATAATTACCAACATCAGCATTGTTGTTCTTAAACGTGCATCACTGGCAGCACATTAGCAATCGCCGCAAGAGGCTTGGTGCCATTTTAAGAACATATAATGCATACTGTATAGCTTAAAACTCATTTGCATGGTTCAGCTTTCAAAGCTCATTTTAAGAGATAAGCGCACCCACGTCTTGATTCGAAAAGGAAAGTGAGTGGGACTGTAACATGCATCAGTATTATTTATGATACAATGCAAGATGGTTATAAAAAGAGGCGATTGCGATGGTAATGTAAGCCGTATCGCATAAACCTGAAACAGCCTGGGCATTACTTTAACGGATGGCACCGCGCTAAAGCCGATCATCATAAGGCTGAACGCTAATGTTCTGATGTTAGCCGAAGCCTAATGTTCTGCAACATCTGGTCGCACATTTGTGAAACTGCAATAAAAGTACAGGAACAATGCCGATTGTTCTTTTCCGCAAGCTGGCTGAACATCTCGCCGCTCATGCCCACTGCACAGCTCGCTGTTCTCAGTTTATGCAGTAATGTGAAAATGATCTGAAATGTGAGAAAACAGCCATACTTATTTGCTGACCCTGACGGTGACTTTTCCCAGAAACTCATGAGTGTTGGAGTTCCTGTTCTCTCTTTCCTCTTAACAAATGTGTTCAAGTTAACACTTGCAGTACTTTTTACTATCTTTATTAAGATACAAACAGAAAATTCTGGCAAAAGTCAGTATTTAGTGAGACCTCTCTTGTCACTGAGCACATCTTGAACTCTTTTGGGAAGACTGAAGTCATTCGATTATAATTGAAAATGAGGTTTTTATTTCATTTAGGTTTAAGAGAGCCTGCAGGTTTTGATCAAGTTTAAGGGAGCTCACACTAAACACTTGGCACTTTAATTCTTCTTTTTATCTGGCAACACATTTTCTAGTTGTATTCTAATAAAGACACTACGAAATAATTTTCTAAGGGACTAAAGAATAGGCGGCAGGTTGTTATCGCAGAAATAAGACCTAATAGTGTGATCACACTTAAGGGGCTTATTTCGCAATAACAACCAGCTGCCTATACATTATCCTGCTTATGGCTGTTTACCTCATAAGTAAGGTAAGGGGCATTAAATATTGATTTAAAATACTTTATTTGCTCATTTTCAATGAATGCAGACCTTCCGCGAGGAAAACCCATTTACTTTCAGTTTTAAAGGGACCATGGCATTAAAATCTGACTTTTTCCATTTTAAGTGCTATAATTTGGTCCCCAGTGCTTCTATCAATCTAGAAAATGTGAAAAAGATTAACCTAGTAACTTAGTTTTGGTAAACCATTCTTTAAAAGCACATGGAAAAATAGGTTGTTGAAATTTGTCTCTCCTTATGATGTCATAAGGAGCTCTTTTTATAATAAAACACCCCTTAATCTGCACTATCCAACCACAGCACTGCCATTTAGTGCAGAGAAAAAGCGAGGGAGAGAAAATAATTCACAGCACAATTGAGTTTCAATTGCCACAAACCACCATCATTGTGATGAGTGTTTGCACTTCATCCGCTCATTTGCATTTTAAAGGACACACCCAAAACGGCACATTTTTGCACACACTTAAAAAGTGGCAATTTTAACATGCTATAATACATTATTTTTATGGTATTTTGAACAAAAACTTCACATATGTGCTCTGGAGACACCAAAGATTTATTTGACATCTTAAAAAAGTCTTGTGCCATGGCCCCTTCAAAATAAGACGTTCACGAAGACACTATTTGGTTTAATCATTTGTAAATATAATGTATGTCATATATGCTATTAAAAGACATATTTAGATTTTTTTTTTTTTTTTTTGATAATATTAAACTGTGCCTGTCAAAATGATTTGCAGCATCCAAGTTACTGTGTGTTATTAGTTTTGAGCTGTTTTTATCTGAAAATAACAAACCTGCAAACGTCTGGCCAATTAGAAACAAGCATTCCAATGAGGCGTGTAATAAACATGCTCATACTATTCTAAAAAACAACAAATCTAACAGTGGGTAGCCTAAAGGGGGTTGCACACCGGACGCGCCGCTCAGACCGCACCATTCTAAAAAAATCAAACACATTGTTTTCTATGAGTATATGCACACCGGCGGCGTCACATGACGCCTGTCCGCGGCGCCCAGCTACGACACAGGAAGTTGCTCAAATCCCTGCCACGCCACTCACATAGTTCTTATGTTAACTTCATGCATGCAAAAGACTGCTGGAAAACAGACCAATCTCAACATAACAATAACTGTGACGTTACATTCTTGATGTACGCCCCAACATTAAACTACACATTAAATAATTACAGTGTTGTTACAATGCTAAAACTAAAGTTGTGACGGCTAAGTTAGCGCTATATGCTAGCGTTTAGACTGAAGTTTTGACGTTACTATTGACGTTACAGTTACATTTTGCAGGTCCATACTGAAAAAACACAAACTTACCAATCAGAAACGTCCATTTCCAATCTCTAAAAAATGTATTATTCCTCAAAATCTGTATCTTTGTCTGATACAGGTTCAAACACAAGGGCTGTTTACACACACAGAGAGCTATTGAAATGAACCGATACGAGAAACAGCCAATCAGAGTAGAGCTCAACATTATTATTCATGACCCTTTCAAATAAGATAATAATAGACTATTTCATTCTGGGGACAAATCCTAGGGTTGTAAATAGACATGTAAAAACGTCTCTCCACTTAATAAAGTCACACATCTTTTATGAAGGTATCAGAGAACAATTGCATTCTGCAAAGTTACTACTGGTATGGGGTGAAAATAACGCTGGCTAGACAACAAAAAAGCTATTTGCAACCCCAATAACAAAAAAGCTATGTGTTTGATCGAATCTGCATCTTTAAAACAACATTCAAGTGTATGCTACTATTTACACCAGCATTATTAAAAATATTATTTGCTCTTCTTACATTGGCAGGTTATTTATCGCTGGATATATTTTTCTTGACAATTGCAGCCACTATACAATATCTCAAGGACCCAGTGTCAGGTTACTAGATTCAAAGTGAAAAAACAAATTAAAGACCACCTGATATCTGTGTTTGAACAGCTGAACACTCTTGACTCTGACAGGATGAGGAAAAAGAAAGAAACCTGGCAGAGGAGTAATTTCCAAAGTAATTCCTTCACTCTGCGGGACACTGTATCAAAGATGCTGTGCAAAAATTGGAATCGCAGGATGGCATGAGGAATCTCTGAGAAGGACTATGAGGAAAGCCTATTCATCTACGACTAGTGATCGACAGATATGGGTTTTTAAATGGCCAATGGTAATAACGATAGATAAACCCTTGATCTAGTTCTTAACATTTAGGGCTCTATCTTACACCCGGCGCAATGCGCGACGCAAGTGTCTTTCGCTAGTTTCCACCCTGCGCAATTATAATTTTCAAGTAGCTATAGTGCCGCGTTGTTTAAATAGCAAATGCATTTGCGCCCCCTTTTGCGCCCATGGGCGTTCTGGTCTGAAAACGAGGTGTGTTCAGGCGCATTGTTGGCGCGTTGCTATTTTGAGGCGACTAAAATAGACTACGCCATTGACCAACAAAAACCTGCTCTAAAGTCTAAAGTCAATGGCGCAATATTTTTTTGTTGTTGTTTAAAGAGCGCATTAGTAATATGTGCCTAAACAGGACGACAACGCGGGTTTGCTTAACACATACATGAATGCGCAGCAGCACAAAAATGCTTTTAAATATGAAAGATTAAAGGATTGAATGTAAAAGATTATTATTGAGTCTCTTGGACATAAATGAGGACTAATTAAGAGACGTTAGAAGGCGCAAAGAGCCGCTTCACCTGCAGCCTGGTAAGTAAATAAATGCTTTGCTTTAAACAAATGCATCTGTTTTTAAATGTTTTTTTTTTTTTTATGCTACCTCACGGATTTATTGTATATGATGACTCTGTACCTGCGGATATGGTGAGATGAGAAACATTTTTAAGTAATGCTTAAAAAAAACTCTTTGCTTAAAAAAAGTGCTGAAATGTGCAGAGAGCCGTTTGTAAATTCTTTATCTCATGTTTGTTACAAATAAAGTATTTTTAGAGTACAAACCTTTTCTTACATACTTGTAAATTATTTTTTGATGATATTGGATAGCCATACATTTAAAGCGATTACAAGCCTACTTTTTTACTTCCATGACTAAAAGAAAACGATTTTTAAAGGTTTTAATAAAAAATAACAATTTCAAAACAAGTGAAAAACAACACAATTATTTAACATTAATCTTAAACTGGGGATCTTCTTCCTCCGCTTAGTTTTTCAGTTTACAAAGTCCGTCATCTAAATAAGGATTAGACATAGCGCCAGCGCAACTTGCTTTTAAAGGGGATGAGAGCTGAGACTCTCATTGGTTTATTGGACGTTACGCCCAAAATACTCTCATTACAATAGGACCAACCCTGTTCGACGCACAAACCATTTTTCCCGTCGTTAAATTAGCATTTAGACGTTGCGCTGTGCGCTTTAGACAATGCGCTTAGATCGTTAAAATAGGGCCCATAATGTCAATATGTGCATAATGTAATTCATACAATGATGAAGCATAAGATGTGCATGAAATTGCTGAATCAAACCTTACAAAAGGTACTACAAAAACAACAGCAAAATCCAAATTTTGCACATTTCAAAATGGTAAAACATTGGCAGCATTGCCGAATCGTGGTCCCACAAGGTCTTTTGAGCACCTGTGACAAATAAGTTGTAAGGGGAGGGCATTTTTGGAGCATGTGGACTGAGCCCAAGGCCCTGATTTGCAATCTATTCATATTTATGAGTCTACTATATACAGTACCTGCTCTCTACGCCGATCTTCACACTGACATATCAGTATAAGAAGTGTTTAGATAAATGATAAGATTGAATAATTGTGCTATACGTGCTGTGCTCAACGCCTACTCATGTGTTATGTATGGCCTCGACTTCTGGCTGTTCAAATATTTAACATGAATTCTGCATGCATTATGTGGAATGTTAATAACTTGCAGTAAGCTATTACCGATCCAGACAGTTTTAGCGTTGCGTTCAATTTCAAGTCACATTAAAACCAAAGTTTAATACGTTCTTGGCCAAGACAGCCAAAAGACAGAATAATTTGAGGAGAAGATGTGAATTTTAAGTGAAAATGTGTCACTTATGAGGTTTGTTTAAGCACAGATGGACATTCACATAAAAAGGGGATTACATTTATCACCGGCTGTGATCAGATCATTATCATTATGAGTTAAAACGCTCATGAGACTTCTAATTCTTTTAGGCCAGATGATTGGCTACTCGCTTTTTGCCAATGAATAGCATTGGTCCTTTTTCTGTTCCAAACTCAATTGAGTTTAAAAGACTTGGACTTTGTTTTATCAGGCATACCACTTTAAAAGATCACAAAGCCTGCAAAATTAATGAGTCCAGGTAGTTTAAAGGGCTTAACTGGGATTACTTCAATTTCAAAAAAGATCCATGGTAGTAGGCTTTAAAGTGTTGTGTTTCAGCGCACATACATTCATCAGAGTTCAAAATGTATTTTTTACACACAAACTAAGTGAAAGTGAAGAGTTGGTTCCAAAATGCGATAAACGGCATTAACAAAAAAATAGTTACCGCCAAAATCAGTATTGTATCTGGTCAGTATTAAACAGTAAATTTTTAATTTTAAGCAAAATTCAATATCCGCCGTGCTATTCTGTCATCTTTTCTCCCTTTTCCCCAAAAAAGCGATAAATGCCAGTCCTCCTCCTCTGCAGAATGCAATAAATCTGCTCAACAAATCACAGCGCACCATTCCACGCATTGTAAACAACAATGGCGGAGCGGAATACACACAGAATCCTATTTTTTTCTCATCTACTTTGTACTTCGTGATCAACAAACAAACAAAAACAAAATAATACTTTGATGGCATTAATAAACCTGTGGTGGTTTTCTGAAGCGGGGAAGAAACAAAAACCATCAAAATCTAATAATTTACATGAGAGGCACTCGGGCGAAGGAAAAATGTTGACTGTTGCTTGTTCTTACAAGAAGTCATCAAGCTTCTGTCATGATAACACATTGACCCCAGGGGATCTTATGAAAAACTTTCCATTATTTTACTCGAAGTCAATGACAATCGGGCAGGAACAAAACATTTTACAGCTGATTGCTGTAAAAAAAGTTCAGCAACGACGTCCCAAAGATGACAGCAGCAATGACAGTGTTCTTAATATGACAAAGTGTTTTGATTAATTTGATTAATGTTTAATCAGTGTATACCATTAGTCAACTAAATAAATATAACATGGAAATGATGAATGCACATTTATGTATTGATTCAATAGATTTATAGCATTTTGAAAAAAAAATTGGATTTATTGCATTTTGCAGAAAAAATATTGTTTTTATAATAAATCTTTGAAAATCTAATTATGGATTTGAATTTTTTATGTTATTATAACCTAAAGATGCTATGTAAAAGTTTCTAACAGATAAAGTGGTTTTCATCTCGTCACTTTATTGGTAACGAAAACACATGTTTACCCAAATTAGTCAAAATGGATTTATTGCGTTTTGGAACCAAACTCTTCAAGTTTACAATTAATATCAACCACAATAGTGTGACTTGACATACAGTACATTTGTGATACAATTTTAGGAATCTATTAAGTTAAGGGTATACAAACCAACACTAAATTGGAACATAATGTTGACATGTTAGATTTATTCTGTAGTATGTTATACGGTATAGTGCATGTCTGTAGTACACAAGTAGATATTTAACCCTGAAGAAGGTGTGTGCTTAAACGTGTTGGTTTAAGCTCTCCAACAAGTGTTGCTAGGTAACTGCCTCTATATTCACTAACCCATAAAGGGGCGTGTAAAGCACTTAAATGTAGCTGAAAATGCCATGTGGACACCAACTGTGGGCGCTTGCCTGCTTTTTTAAGCAAAGCGCTTTTGTTTTGTTTATCAGTTGTTGTACGATGCGCTGGTTGGTTGTTGTGGAATTTGTCCCACCCCTCCTTCACTGTAATGGTACTTATTGCTTAGTACCCCACGGTTTATGTCGGGGCAGCTGACCTCACTTATGCTTGATTAGCTTTTCCATCAAGTTTAGTAACACTTCAGAATGAGAGGGATTATATGCATGTCGTTATAGTTGCGCTGCCTACTAAGAGCGTTGTTGGAATGCTATACATTCACATACATTCATTTATTTCTCAGTCCGCCACAAAATTAAAATTGACCACCACAAATAGGTGTTTGCACATCGCGTTTATCACTACCTCATTCTTACATGACAGTTTCTGTACAAACACCCGACTGACGACACCCGCTGAGCCTCATTTAAGTTGCATATGTGGACATGCGCATCGTGAATGTGCGCGACAAACTGCAAGTCTGGAAAAAACTGGTATGGTGTTTCTGATTCTAAACCTGTGAATGTTTTTCATCGCTAAAATGGAGTATGGGAACTTACAACAAAGCACAGATGACAACAGGTTTACTCGAGACAGCGCAAGCTAGCATGAAGTTAAAGCTAATCTTTTACATTATACGGATGATGCTTGCATTGACGATTCTCTCAGACCAATCAGTGATCGACAATGTTGTCGCATCACGTTTTGGTATCAGCTCGGCTCGCTTGGAACCCCAATCGAGGTGATACTAATAAAAGTATCAGATACTACGTACTGCACCCAGTGGAAAAGCCCCCAAAAGTAAGCCGACCCAACCCAAACCAAACCGTGGGGTACTATGCATTTGAAAAGCGGCATAATTGGACGGCTTGGTGAAAAGTGACATTGACGAACTGAGTGTCAAACATTTTTCAATTCGGGGCCCTCTGCTCTTAATGCGAAAAAACGGCGAGGGCCGGCTTTTATTACAATTTTTTTAAAACAATTGGTGTACACGCCCCCTAATAGTATAACTATTTAAATGTTGGGAAAAGAACAAGGCATACTGGAATATTTTAAAAGTGAACTTACCTGATTAAAGAAAGTTGGTTATGCACACATGTTCAGAAAGGCACCAACCAGGTGAAGACATAGAAAAAGAAACAACAGTAAAATTAGTCAAGTTAGAATGGTTTTTAAATTGCAAAATCTATATAGAGATGTAGTGTGGTTAATGACAGAGAAATTGCTTTTGAAATAATACAATTTAATAATGTTTAACTATTTTATGATGTAAAGTGTGAAAAAAAAAACTGTCGCAACCTGCCAGCCATAAGACTTTCGAGTTACAAACCTGACTCTCTAACCATTATTTATGTTCATACATTATGCAGAATGATAGTTACTATGCAGTTATTACCATGTAACCCAGTGGTCACTATTTTTTCATGAGAGAAGTATCAAAAGTTACATCCAGTCATAAATAGCATGTCTGCCTATTAATCTGTCAATCTGTTGCAATGCAATAAATACAAGTGCAAATCATTCTTTATAATTTACCAGTCAACTATTTTTAACTGAGACAAGATGATTTCCCTTAATGACAAAAATCTGGATTTTAACGCTACGCATTCTTATTATGTACGTATGCAGTGTTCCCCGAACCACTAGGGGGCCACATTTCTCTTAATTTTATGCGGCGCTGCACAGAACGATTGGCGCGTGACATTACTGTGCGCGAGAGCAATTCAAAAGCATAACAAACAGTCTGATCTCACGGTACTTTGATGTCATCTTGATATAATTGGTATGATTTTCTAACAAAGTTAGCATCCGGAGCAGAAAACACAGAAAATGCGCATTCCTGCATGATCATATCACTGTATTATCTAATGCCATGCGAGCCACAAATTAAAGCTTGCCGAGCCGCATGCAGCTCGTGAGCCGCGCAATGAGTAACACTACTGTAATCTAAACCTTATTTTCCTGTAACCAATATTACCTATTTACTTGTAACAAACCAATTAATGTCAAAAACAAATATGTTAATAGATTAAAACAATTAACTACCATTTGTCAGGATCCTGCCATAGAGTCTTGTTTATATTAAGTCTTGTTATGATGGCAGGTTTTGGCAGTCCCATGTTCTATGTGAAGGCTCATAAAATAACAAAGTCATCTTGTCAAAGTTTAGTGTTTTCTGTTTATATATCTTGTTTCATGTTGTGTACCCCCTCGTGGGTTTTTGTTTTATGTCAGTTTAATAAAGTGTTTTTCTGTTCTCCCCGAAACCGTTTGCATTTGTGTTCATTCGTCCACAGTTCCTGACACCATTAATGTCATAATTCCATAGCTTTCAATAATTGTCTCTTGTCAGTTTCCATATTGCTGATCAATCTTGGGATGTTTGCAGAGGGCTAGTTGACAATGGTCTTAAAATGGCCAAAATACTGCCATGGCCTATCCACCTTTGTCTCGAACGTGGAATAATGGCGCTTTTCCATTGCATAGTACCCCACAGTTTGGTTTAGTTTGGGTCAGGTCAGCTACTTTTGGGAGCTTTTCCACTGGGTGCAGTACGTAGTACCTGATACTTTTTTCGTACCACCTCGGTTGGGGTTCCAAGCGACCTGAGCTGATACCAAACATGACGCGAAAACACTGTAGATCACTGATCACTGATCATCTGAGAGAATCGTCATGTCATCGCTATAATGTAAAATATTAGCTTTACCTCAATGCTAGCTTGCGCTGTCTCGAGCAAACATGTTGTCATCTGCTCTGCTATAAGTTCCCAAACTCCCATTTAGCGATGAAAAACACCCACAGGTTGTGAATCAGTAACACCATAACAGTTTTTTTCCAGACTTGCATCTGTTTGTGGTGGTCAATTTTAATTTTGTGGCGGACTGAGAAATAAATAACTGAATGGGAATATACAACAACGCTCTCGCTTGATGATGATGTCACAGCAGGCAGCGCAAATATAATGACACGCCTATAATCCCTCCCACTCCGAAGTGATACTAAACTCGATGGAAAAGCTAACCACGCTAAAGTGAGGTGAGCTGACCCGACCCAAACTAAACTAAACCACGGGGGACTATGCAATGGAAAAGCACTATAAGTGATGTCACGTATTTCCTTTCCAGTCCGAGACTTCCGGTTCAATAGCCAGCCGGTAGAAAACAGTGTAGTGGGGAGCACGCCTAAAACATGATTTAAACAGTTCATATTTACTACACCTGCCATGTATGAACCATGGATGAAATTAAGAAGTGGCTTGATATATGAAGATATATTCAATTATTTTGTGATGTTGATCGGAGCTGACGGGTCTTTAATGCGCAAATGTAAAAGCACAGAGATATCTTTACAATGGGAAAGTCAGTCGAGTGTTTGTACATGGAATTTACCAAGACTTCGTTTTTTTAACTTTTCAGGGGCTGGTTTGAAATGTCACATTCGTCCCTCTGATGGAGTATTTATAATAGACTTGTTAATGGCGACACGTCAAGCTTCACGCGGTCCAAAAGTATCTTTCTTATTCAACATATTTTAAGTTATTTGAACAAACACACATTTGCCTTTTTGTATCAAAATCACTTTAAGTAAGCGCTTATGTATTCATTCACTTATTTATCTGTTTAATATGCAGAAAAATAGCTGTGTAAGGCACAAGAAGAAAAAAGAAAAGCACAACACACAGCAATATTTAAACAAATTTGTGACAGGATAAAAGACAGACACACAGAGCGAGCGAGCGAGAGAGAGAGAGAGAGAGAGAGAGAGAGAGAGAGAGAGAGAATAAATAAATAAAGAGTAAAAACTGTGTGTAGCGAGTGAAGATGAAACAGAATAAAAGGGTGTCAAGGGCCCGTGGTGCTCCGTTTTAGACAGATGGTACTTTTCATGTTAGGACCCCTGACAATTCATAAAGCAAGCGTCTGTGCCAGCGTATGTGTTTCTTTGTGTGTTCAAAAGACACACACACACACACACCACACATGTGCAACAACCATTGTTCTCTGTACCCTTTTGCACAACAAGGCATGGCAGAACGCAACATTTCTGCATTTCAAAAACGGGGTACATAACTAAATGATTTAGCTTCACCCCCCCACACACACACACACACACACACTTCTTTGATCAGAAAAGCGTCAGTTTCAGCATCACACCCCTCTGCTCTGACTATATAGCTCCTTCGACTGTTGACAAGAGAGACGGAGTGTCTTGTGCCAGTGTGTGTCCTCTGCAAAGCACCTGATTACATTCATGGAGCCAAGAGGAGATTTATGAATGCAGACTCAGGCAAAGAGCAGCCCCATTCCTGCTTTAAATAATGTCCGTATGCAGGATCATTTTCAAAGTCCAGTTCCTTCCTAAACAACCCAAACGCACATCCTGTTTCAATGGTTATCTCAGTCTGAGGGATAATGTACGCGATGGAGTTCGGTTTGAAGGTGGATGATATTGTTTGGCGCGTGGTACTAACTTATCCCCAACACTAGAGACTTTTTCCTCATTATTGTGTAAATTCCGAACAGGTTTAGTACCAGGGGGAATAACTAATGCTAATGAATGAGAAACTCTTAGCTTAGCACACTTTATCAGAGCATAAGCATGCTGTCCTGGCTGGGAGGCGAGAGATAAATTGCAGCGAGTTTGTTTTAAAACAGATGAGTTGGGTGAGACCACACCGTGTGCAATATGATCAGTCAGTGTCAGCTTATGCGAGTCAGTCTGCTATAATAACGTTACACTGGATCGGTGCTCTCCGCCAAACCAATGCATAATGTGATCCGAGGCACGAGTCCAGGAAAACGGGGGAATGTATACAAATGCATAACTTGACATGCAGCATCTAGAAGTATGATGAGAAACATCGGACTAATTTAGAATCAACGGCGACGCTTCGGATTAAGTAAAAAACTTTAAAAAACGAAATATTTAGTAATATTTATGTAATAAATCATTTAAAAAATGGTTTGATGAGCCACTTCAAACCACAGTATTTGTGGCTGCAAATTATTGAGTAAAAAAAATGGAATGTCACCCTCAAAAGTTATGATGCTATGATGTTCACCAAATTCTGTGGATCCCCCATCGTCTGTTCTGTATTATATAATCCAAATTAATTTAACACATTTAAAAAAATCCATTCAAAAAAAAAAAAATCTCCTCAATTTATCACCAGAAATACCCAAAAAGCCCTATAACATGTGACATCTGGTTTCATTAAAAACACAGACTGCATTGAACTTTCATCACAATTTCAATGAGCGGTTACCATTCTCTGTATACTCCAGTTCTGTGATGGGAAGACAAATGGTTGTGACTGATATTGTAATTTGATTGGAGGCAGATACTCTGTCACACTAGGACGTGTCTTATAGTTGGTATTCTTATCTATCAGATTACTATAATAAATTAACACACAAAAAAATCACCTGACCTATCGGTCAGCCATATTAACTGCTTGTTTGCCCTCTAGTTATAGAATTTATAGAATGCATTTAGCATTCCCTTTATTATGTTGGCCCTATACTGGTACTTATCGCCAACAAACAAAAATCCATAATAACATGTTGGAAATGTGGCATGTCAACAAAGCATCAAGCCTACTGGAAATAACCTTGGATGGCTTACCAAGAGGCAAACAACAGCTATTGTCTATTTTGCTTAATGGAATAAGATGGAAATCTTCAAAAAAAAGTTAGTTGAAAGCTCAAATCACACACACGCATGCACGCAAGCACGAACACACACACACAAACACACACACACACACACACACACACACACACACACACACACACACACACACACACACACACCCACACACACACACACTCACACACACACACAATCAAAAAACAATACTACTATAACTAATAATCAGTGTTGAGCTTATTACTTAAAAAAATATATATGTATTACTCATTACTACTTATAAATATTGTATTACTTTACTTATTACTACTACATTACTTTTCCATTACACCTAAGAAAAAAAAATATCTGTGTTATTTTTGACCCATAATGGGTAAATATTGAACAGAACACACCGCTGGGTTAAAATTTACCAAATGCTGGGTTGTTTTAACCCAACTGCTGAGTTATTAGGTATACTCCATATAACAATAACCCAACATTGGGTTATTTTTAACCCAGCATGTGTTCTGTCCAATATTTACCCATAATGGTTAAAAAATATTATTTTTCAAACAACTTCTGTAATTTATTCAAGCAGTAACATATATACTAAAATCTGCAATAGGGCTCAAGCAAGTGGAACCAACCAAACATGTTGGCGGAGCGCAAAAGAACTAGCTTCCCGTGTTGGTGATGTTGTGACAAAAAGTCTAGTACTAGTACACTGAAAAAATGATTCATTGAATTTAATCAATTTTTTTAAGGTAAGTGGTTGCAATCAATTTATTTAAGCTACATTTAAACAAAAAAGATTATAACGTAAAATAAAATATAAAACTTTTGTTTAAATGTAGCTTAAATTAATTGATTGGAACCACTTACCTTAAAAAAAATTATTAAATTCAACAAATCTTTTTTTTTTCAGTGTATACTTAGCCATTTTTTTAGATGGCAACTGTAATATTATTATTACTAAACATTTTAAGTAATTAGTTACAGTGCTATTTAGCAGGCAAAGTAATATTATTACATTAACTAGTTACTAATACACTGTAAAAAATTCTGTAGAAATTCCAGCTGCACTTACCGTAGATTTAAATGTATGTTTTTTACTGGCAATATTTTGTTCAAAGTTAAATGAACATTAAACATTTACAAGTCTTTGTCTTTACAGAGTAAACCTTAAAAAACAGCATCAAGCAAAACATTCTGGCAAATAAAATCTGAAGCAAAAACAGAAAAAGGTTGATGATGATTTCTGGTTCCCAGAATGCTTTGCATGAGGCTGTTATTGTATAGTTTTATTCTCTAAAGATAGAGACTTGTTAATATTTAAAATGTATTTAACTTTGAACAAACTCTTGCCAGTAAATAACATAAATTTAAATCTACGGTAAATTTGTTACTGCCAAATACTACTACTACTGATAGTAAAACTGTATTTTCAGATTGGTTCAGTTACTGCATTAATATGTTCCAAAGTAAATAAATTATATCAAGAAAGTGACTGCTACTATTACCGTAAATGACAGGTGGGACTTCTGTTAATTACAGTAAGACACAATGTTAAGTGCCGCATGTTCTACTATTCTTATTTTTAGTAAATAAATTACATCAAGAAAGTGACTGTCTGGCACAATTACTGTAAATGACAGGTGGGACTTCTGTTAATTACAGTATGACACAATATTAAGTGCCGCATGTTCTACTATTCTTATTTTTAGTAAACAAATCACATCAATAAAGTGACTCCCTTGCGCTATTACCGTAATTGACAGGTGGGACTTCTGTTCATTACAGTAAGACACAATATGAAGCGCTGCAATTTCTACTATTTATATTTTTACAAATGGTCCATCATCTCTGTGGCCTGGTGGTCTGTACATGTGCTCTGACATGTTGCTCAATGGCGAGCGCTACGTGAAAGGCCTGAATCTGAATCAGTTCCAAGTCATTTCCTGATCAGGCTCCACCTCCCTCTCCCCATCGTTTCCTGTAGCTCCTCTACTGTACTATCGGTTACAGGCAAAAGGACCATAAAGAATCATTTAGAATAACTTGTTTAGTTACAGCTGGTCTTTTGTAAGTAGTCTCAGAAAGATTTCATCACACAATAGCCTGTGTGGTCCGATCCAACAGACGAGCTACTTTAGTTAAAAAAAAAAAATGCTGGAAAAGTGAATGCTGGTTCTAATAGAAAGATCTAGTGGAGTCCATGCCAGGATGGGTCATGGCTGTTTTGGTGACAAAAGGGGGAACTACACAACTACATAATATTAGGCAGGTGGTCATAATGTTATGGCATATCAGTGTACATGTATATATGTGCAAAAAATAAATGCATTTGCTTCATGATCTTGTAACAAAACGTAAACAGTATTGTGAAGAAATGAAATACCAAAAAGTCCAATCATAGTAAAGCAGGGAGGATGAATTGTGAAATGAAGCGTACAACTTTGTAGCTGCTTGAAGGGAGATGCCTCAGCAGAGTATACTTGTCAACTCTATAGACTGAGGAGAATGCAGCTGGAGGAAATTGGCCAAGAAATTGTTGGAAAGAATATTTTTCTCTATCGACAAAACAACTCTATTTCACTCGTTTTACCTCCACGCTCATTTCAGACTATACTGAAAGATATACTGTAGTATGTGGGTGTCAGTCAGAAGAGACAGAGGAAGAGACCAGTCAAAGGTGAATATATGGAAGTGCCATCTTTGAAAGATGATAACAAATACATCTGTGGACAGAGCATATAGTACATACAGCATGCCTCACAACGTAGAGCTTTACAGAATGTCTAGAATAAAAAAAGGTCATGGGCTTTTATTTTGAAATGCATGAATTGGACTGAATAATGATGAGATTTTACACTGTAGTAAATCCTGACAGTAGCAAGAGGTCACACTTCCGTGAGAACTCGCATAAGCACATGTGCAACAGTGCTCGGATACATAAAGGACGAGCTTTGTTACCTGCGCACGCTTGTTTTCATGTGTGACTGAGCTATTTTTACTGTTATGTGGCAGCTGACTGATGTCGTCTGGCTCCCCTTCATGCTAAACAATCACTTCAGCCCTCGTTCGCACGCCCGCCTCTCCTGGTGTCGCTCCACTCCCCGTTCCCCCTCGCTCACAACAACAGGATGGCAATGGATGGAAAATGCGGACAAAAGCATCTGGCTTGACTGAGTCTGAGAACCTTGCCTGCGGGCACGGTCACACGAAAGGGGAATTACTCCAGAGAGAAAATGTTTGGCGACCATTTCAGGATTTATAGTGGTCAGCTCCCACTTGATATATATCTAAAGCAACCTTTATAATAAACCTGCACGGTCAAAGATCAACGACTGATCTGTAATGTTGTTGACATATAAAAGTAGGAAGTCAACCTGTATACAGTAGAATATAGATGGTATTAATGCTAATAGATATAACAGATGAAACCATAAAGGTTTGTTGCTTTTTAAGTGAGATTGATTTATATATGCCAGGAAAATATAAATAGAATACTGCCGTTTATTTATTATCATATTTTTCTTTTACATTTTTTCAGGGTTCCTTAGTTAACTTCAAATTCAATAACCTTTACACGACTTTCCTGGTTCAATACCCTCAAATTCAAGGACTAAATGTGGGGACACATTTCAAGTAAGAGCAAGGTTACATCATGTTACCTTTTAAGATACATTGTTACAGTTCCCTTTCGATGGAACTTGCGCTGCGTCACAGCGGTGACACTTTGGGGACGCCTTCAGGGGTAAGTGCGTCTGAATGTGTATATTAAATTCAACCAATGGTGAGGCTTAAAGACAAAGACAGGGTGACGCGGGAGCCAGGACGTATATCGCTATCTGAAATATTGCCAAGACGGCGTTACAGGGATGCCGGAAGTATGGCAAGGGAGACGCAGCGTCTCGTTCCCTTCTCAGCAAACAACTATGCAAAAAAGCATTTTTGTATGAATCAACATTCGCATACAGTACAGAATATATAAGCATTTTAAGCGAACAGTTTAGCATGTGTGCTTAAAAGGCTATAATTTTTATGATATTATCCTACACTACACAGGGAATAATAGAGGGTATGCACATGACGTCACCGTCGGCGAGAGGGACTGCGATTAAGCCCACTGAGTGGCAAAAGACAGATCGGCAGCATTTGAGTACAGCGTGACATCGGCAAAAACACGGTGAAAATGCGTCAAAATGGGAAAAAGTTGTTGTGCGATAGACTGTACTAACAGATTTAACAAGAATTCAGAGCTATCGTTTTACAGATGGCAAAAAAAAAACACCGAAAGGAGAAGTAAATTGATCGTTCATGCTAATGTCCACAGACCACAGGTGGGTTGATAAGTTGCTAGGGTCACTATCAGGCAGAGGTTTTACTTTCTACTTAAAAGTATTTTTTAAGTATTGTATTATATCCGTGTTTTTCTTTGGAAAACACATTCCAAAGCATATTATCATAATTTTTATTCTATTACATTTCATAAATACACGTTTTTGTTTACATTTAATATTTAAGTACATTAACGTACTCAAGTAAAAGTACACAATTTTAATGTAATTAGGTATTAAATTAATTTTAATATGCAATATTAAAGAATACACATTATGATTATATGCTTTAGAATGTAGTGAAGTAAATTTTTTTCCAATACAAACATCCTAATAAAGGACAAATGCTTGGAAAATGTAACTAATGTAACTAACTAATTTAAGCTGATAAAAGTCAGTTTTACTGGCATTTTCGCAGCAGCCGCTAAGAAAACGGCCATTTTGTTGCACGTTTTGCCACTTAACCGGACGAGCTCTCGCTTGGTCACGTGGAAAAGGGACGTCAATGCATACCCTCTATATGGATTTTTTCCAGAAAACTTCTTGCATAAAATAGATTCAAGCACTTTCAATGACCTGTATTTATGTATGTATTTTCAAAAACTTTCCAGGGCCTTGAATTTTCCCCCCAGATTCACAAACTTTCAAGGATTTCAAGGATCCGTGGGAACCCTGTTTTTTACCTCTCTTCTTTTTCCATCACACCTTGCAAGACAGACACATATTTTGTTTAAAACCAATTCACAGATAGTTGACTTTGGTGTTACTGTGCTACAATTGTCGAACAAACTGAAGGTGCACACAAACCATCTTTCCTTGCCATCAAAGTATTTAAAATATAAAAATAAAATGAAATCAAATCAACCAACAAAAATTAACGCAACCGACTCGACTTAAAATGGTCAAAGGGACCTTGTATTAAATCAAAGATACATTATACGGTACAGAAATTTAGTCTTTAGGCAAAAAGCAAAGATTAATAGGTTAGAGAGAGGGGGAAAGAGAAATATGAACAGAATCAAATGAAAGCAGATGGTGTTCAGCACGAGTCGAGCCTAAGGCCAGACCCCTCCTCTCTCTTTCTTCGTCACACCAAAAAACAAGGATGAAGAATGTAAAGATGTAGGGGGTGAATTCACCTCTGCTCAGGTGGATTACTGTAGCAATCAGGAGGGGTTTGTTAATTAGTTTAAGAGTTAGAGAGGTCAGGTTAACCTTACTTTAACAAGGACAAACCCAGCACGAACAATCCAGTGTATACAGTGGAAGGAAAAATGACAGAGTGTTGCATCCTATCTGGCATAGACATGATAATCACAAAGTATTTAACAATTATGATTACAATTTGAGTAAACAAAATATGTTTCAGTCTTGGATTTAGTTCGATTTCAAGCTAAATTAGTATAAAACATTGAAAACATGTTTACTATGATATTATACTGTGATTTATGGCCCTGCGTTTACGTTTAAATCCTAAATATTCATGTATGCATATAGTTAGATGAAGAGTGATGGGATTTGCTAAAACAAAATATTCACTTAGGGGCGATCTGTAATTTTGTATAGTAATGGAATCACAGCCAAACGCTTGATGTCTATTAAATCCAAAAGATGAATTACCCACTGAATCAAAATATAACAAACCAGAACAAATAATTTCATCTGCCAAGCTATAAAGCACAACACAATTGTACCCCTTTTTACTCTCTCTCTCTCTCTCTTTCTCTCTCGCTCTCGACCTGACCACAATCAAGATTAAAATTCATCAATCAATCACACATTTTAATGGTCGGGCCATCTCCCCTGCACCCACACCAAAAATTGAATCACAAAAGCAATTTAATTAAATTGAACTGTGATTCAATATCTCTAATCATTCCACATGGTAAAATTAAATCTCTCGTTCCTTTAATCATACCCCCGTGTTAAACAATTATTCAATACAGAAGAAGGCTAGAGGCGGATTCAGAGTTACTAATATGTGTGAGAGTTCAGGTTAAAGGCCTTATGAATGTGTTTGACCCTGTTGGCTTGCTCTGATGGTAAAATGGTAATTTAAACCACATGATCGTAAATAAACATCATTGTTGGCTCTGAAACAGCATTAAGATCAACCAATCAGATTTTAAGATTAGTTTTTTCTAAGGAATTTTGTGACATGACTAACAACATACTTTATGTAGACTAAGGGTTATCTCTTATGAAATTCGCAACTTTTGGATTTAGGCCATTATTTTCTGCAGTTAAAGCAAACCAAATTTCTCAGTACGCAATGGGATCAGATCTCTATTACATAATATAATGATTTTTTTTTCAATTTAACATGATTGTGAATTTATTATATTGGTATACTTGATTTGAACTAAATCCTAAATTAAAGGGGACATTTCACAATACTTTTTAAGATGTAAAATCTTTGGTGTACCCAGAGTATGTATGTGAAGTTCTAGCTCAAAATACCATATAGATAATGTGCCTTTTTCAGTGTGTCCCTTTAAATGCAAATGAGCTAATCTCTACACTAAATGGCAGTGCAGTGGTTGAAGAGTGCAGATTAAGGGGCGGTATAATCCCCTTCTGACATCACAAGGGGCCACATTTCAATTACCTCTTTTTTACATGCTTGCAGAGAATGGTTTACCAAAACTAAATTACCGGATTGTTCATTTTCACATTTTCTAAGTTGATTGAAACACTGGGGACCCAATTATAGCACAATTTTAGCCCAATCTCACAAAATTACGTACCTATAGTCACGTAAATTTCACTTTTTCCGTGTTTTTTTCGTGATCGTATCACAAATTTCTGTACAGTGTCACTGTCACGTACTGGCCACTCAACTGGTTTGTCCCACCCTCTTACCATTGTCGCTTCGATTTAGGGTTAGATGTACATAAAATGACATCCTTACTCAAACCCAACTCTAACCCTAATGCCAGGCGACAATGGTAAAGCAGTTGAGTAACCAATAAGTGACAATGAAACGTAAACAGAAATTTGTGATACGGTCACGAATAAAATGCGGAAATTTGTGAGAGTATCACGAAAAAGAATAAACAATTTATGTGACTATACTGTAGGTACATAATTTCGGGAGACTGGGTTCCAGATTTTCATGATATGTCCCATTTAAGAGTTAATCCAATATTTAAAGGAACAGTATGTAGGATTGTGGCCAAAACTGATATTGCAATCACAAAACTTGTGGCCAAAACAGGTACTGCAATCACAAAACTGGTGGCCAATACACAACATGACAACATAAACATCAGTTGAGGGCTGCAACTCCACTTTTTAAATGACAATATCCTGGCCGGACCACTGTTGTGAGTGATATAAGTATTTGAAATGAAAACGATTTCTTAATGTCTAGTGACATATCAGGGCCATTTTATGATTAATTGATATACATTTCTTACATACTGTTCCTTTATTTATTTCACATTGTCCCAAACCTGTTTACATTATCAGCATTATCATTCATTCATTCTTAAATAAAAACTAACTAAATAAATAAAGAATAATGATGATGATTGTAATACAGAAGAATATGTTGTTGTTCTTTTGACATTTATACTTTCATTTTTGGGTGAACTGTCCCTTTAAGTATGACATTTTAGACCTTATACTCCATATGCACATGAATATGGTAACAACTGATCTAAGGAAATGCACCATGCAACCCTGACCCTTCCAACTCATCAATTCATGCTTCAAAGTGAATTCAAACACCCATAGGGCCAACTCTACTCGGCACCATGGCCATTTGAAATTTTATATTTCCACAGGTCATCTCCTGCACCCCTGGCACTAGTAAATGTGCTGGTGAACAGGGAATGAAATCTTGAGGTGGAAGAGATCCAACCGTTTCTGACTCAACGCTACCCAGCTGACAAGCACTTTGATTTCCAAGAAAGACACGTAATCCAATTTAAACACGCATTAAGTGCTGCTTTAAAACCGCATTACATATTAACCTTTCAAGGCTTGTACATGTAATAAAAATCAAACACACTTGTGAGAGGGTTGTTACTCAAACTAGTCCATTGCATCTGTCTACAGCACCAACAGTTTTTTGGAAATAACATAATCGCCAAGAGAGAAGTAGGTTCTATGAATGTTACATCAACTAATAACTGATTTGAGTTTTCCCTGCTAGATTTATCATACTACAGTGTTTCTGTCTCTAATTTTTTTTTTTTAGGGAGCAGTGCAGACTTGACATAAAAAAATATTAGATGTATGAACATACAGACATTTCTTGCTTTCAAGAGATGGTAATATCATGCATGGTAGTACATCCATAAAAAACGCCTTTATATCTTTAGGATGCAGTGAAAATCGATGCTGAGAATTATTAAAAAGGTAAATGTTACTGACATCACACTTGTTTTGAGTACACAGTGTTCATTGTCCGTGTGAAACAGAACTGTCGCTTCTGACACCCCATAATGCACCTTTTCATTTGATAAACAGTTTGTTGCGCTTCATTTCCTTTTGAACCCGACATTACAAAGCCTACCACCAAAGCCATATTTCAGCCGAACAGAACAAGCAATTCGTAGGGCTCCTCAGTTCCTCTGCGCATTTACCGAGCTCATCTTAAATTCAGATGTGGCTACTATGCTTCATGGAAATAGATTTCGAAAGGTTACGACTGCGTGTGAATCAAAATGGCACTGAGGGAAACAAGACAAGATGAGCCAATATAACACAGATTCCTCTTTCAAAAACAGCTTATTGACCGCCGTGCCATTTGAAATCGCTTCTGTGAACTTATACAAAGCTAGGCCTGCGAGTCAATGGGATGATGGGATACGTACCGGTCTGAACTTGACCTTCTGTGATCTGTGTCACACTCGACTAGGAGAGACAAAGAACAAGCTGTCTGCCTTCCAGTATGTCTTGCATTAACTGGCTTTTATTTTTGATACGAGTTGCACAATGGTGCCGTTGTTGGAGAGACATGCTAACCCAACACTGGCCTGCTTTTAAGGGCAATTTATCACTGGGCAAGGCATCAGTCTGTCAATTCCCAATCCCACAATGCTTAGGGTCAGACGATAGAATGGACTTTTTAGTGCTGGGACTTGCATTGACCTCAATGTGCCATTCACTTTAGTACACCGAACTGTGAGGGCCAGATATCATACCTCCGTTATCCAGCCCAGTTTTTCTCAAAATTAGTCATATATTATTAAACCACATACTGTAGGACGTGTTTGTTGTTATTCTCACAAGGAAAAAACACTTTCAAGCCAATACATTCAGAAATCATGACGGGAACATGTTGTCAAGGCAACTGGTATGCTTTCCTGGTACAGTATTAATATGCACACTGTTTGTCTGTGTGATGAGGTGATTTTTTTAAATACTGTATATATCAAATATGAAAGCATAGTCTTCAGTAACATGTTGACATCACACATTTCTTTGGTTAAGTCACATTCTGAGTGTTTTTATATTTTTAAAATGTCATTTTAATGTCCACCTTGCAGTGGTGTGATGTTTAAACATTTATGTAAAGCCTGCAAGCTATTTATACTTATAAAGTCATGGGAAAATATGTGGGACGGATTTATTGTATTACAACATTGAGGGCTGTGGGATTCATAAATCTGGTGTAGTACAGACCAGTAATGAGAAAACAGAGTAAGACATTGTACTTTCTGACCACATGTAGGGTTAATGGTTCACATAAAAAGACGATTTATTCAATAAAAATGTGGGGAAAGTGGGGATACAGGCGCCAAGAAAAAATAATTAAAGTTTTGTTTAATTTTTATTCAATTATGGTGTTACTTTCTTTTTTTCTCATATTTTATTGGTTTGTAGTCCAACTCAAATTTATTAAATGAATGTAGCTTAAAATTCTAATATTGATACAATTAAAGAGTTTGGTTCCAAAACGCAATACATCCATTTGGACTAATTTCAGTAAAAATGTGTTTTCTAAACCAAGAAAGTGACAAGATGAAAAACACTATTTCCCGTTACAAACTTTCACATAGCATCTTTAGGTTATGATAAAAAAAATGAATAAATTTGTTTTTTTTCTAAAGTGCTATAAATCTATTGAATTAATATATAAATGTGCATTTATCTCTGCCATTTAGTTGACTAGTGGTATACACTGATTAAAAAAATAAACATTAATGGCATTAATCAAAACACACACTTTGTCATATTAAGAACACTGTCATTGCTTCTGACTGAACTTTTTTGACAGCGATCAGCTGTAAAAATGTTTTGGTCCTGCTCGATTTTCGTTGACTTCAAGTAAATTAACGTTTTTTTTTCCTAAGATCCCCTGGGGTCAATGTGTTAGCATGCCAGAAGCTTGATGCTGTCGTGTGAGAACAAGCAACAGCCAACATTTTTCTGTCTCCCGAGTGCGTAAATTATTTGATTTTGATGTCTTACGTTTCTTCCCCGCCACAGAAAACCACCACAGGTTTATCAATGTCATTAAAGTATTATTTTGTTTTGTAGATGAGAAAACTAGGATTCTGTGTGTATTCAGAGCGCCGCCATTGTTGTTTACAATGTGTGGAATGGTGAGCTGTGATTTGTTGAGCGGAATTATTGCATTCTGCAGAGAAGGAGAACTGAAGTTTATCGCGTTTTGGGAAAAAATTTGAGAAACGATGACAGAATATCAAGGATTTTCTGTATCGGCCCAGAATTTACATTTCTGTGCAAAACTAGTAATTTTGACATTTTCAAGAAACTTCTTTATTGAGATTGCTTACGTAAGAATTTATTATTCTAAATCACAACTATGAAATTGGATGCATGGCGTGAAAGTACACGCTTTTTCCTTTGTACAGTTTCCTTGTATATTTTTACAGTATACTCTGTAAATGTCTCCACAGTTCATGTTTCTCTGAGCAGATTTATCTGCTTATCGCAGGTTGAATGTCACAATATTTATTCAAGCACTCCCTGTATGTGTAGGATAAGAAAATTATGTAAATGCTGATACATCTGTGTAATGCAGCTTACTATACTATCAGAAGAACTATGGCAGTTTGCATTATGCAGGATTCCTGAAACATTTATTATGAGTGAGTAAGTGCTTGCTAACCTTTGTCTATGATGACACCTACACACTCTCATGAGCATGAAACGCACAGACAGGATTGCCTCAGCATTGTATTGGTCTAAAAACTGTCTGAAAAATAAAATAAAAATTTTCCACAACTGTACTGTACATCTTTTATCTCTTAAATCTCATAGATCCTATACTGTTCATTAGTGTTGTAGTCAAGACCACCTAAACCGAGACCAAGTCATGACCAAGACCAAGACAGGCTGAGACCGAGACAAGACCAAGACTTTAAAGGGTTGAGACCAAGTCAAGACCAAAACAGGCCGAGACCAAGTCAAGACCAAGACCAGTGCAGGTCACTGCATTAAAACACTTATGATAAAATGTGGAATAGGCGGTCTTGAAATAAAATTCAGAGTCCTCTTTGTCTGAGACAAAAAGAACGGTCTCGAGAACTACAACACTACTGTTCATATATACTGTTCATATATACATAGTCAGATAAGGCAAGGTGACAGAACCAAAGCCTTAAAGGAAAACACCACCGTTTTTCAACATTTTACTATGTTCTTACCTCAACTCAGACAAATTAATACATACATATCTTTATTCAATGCATACACTTAATCTTTGTAAATGACGTTGTGAATGTGTTAGCATTTAGCCTAGCCCCATTCATTCCTTAGGATCCAAACAGGAATGAATTTAGAAGCCACCAAACACTTCCATATTTTCCCTATTTAAAGACTGTTAAATGAGTAGTTACACGAGTAAGTATGGTGACACAAAATAAAACGTGGCGATTTTTTAAGCAGACAAATAATGAGAACTATATTGTATGGCGGAAGAGCACTTAGTGTGCAGCACTTCAACCTCGGACATGAAGTTTTAATATGTCCCAATATTAAAGTCCTTACAGCAACAGTTGAATAGAAACGATATCACTGATAAAGTTGATTAGGGTCATCAAAGACAGCAAGACACACAATCTGCTATATCAGCAGGTTCTCAAGAGATGGTTTCCTATTTAAGGAGAATACTTTTTTTGCTAGGAAAAACACAAGGATCATCCTACATTTTAATGTGGATGACTTTGAAGCACCTCACAAAGAAGCATAAGATTTGTGTTGTTAACGAACTTGCCTCCAGGGTCTCAATCATCAAACTTGTCAATTTTGTGCAAAACTGATGGTGTTAAACCCATCCGTAGGATCTTTGAACCTCTCCTGCAAGATCTGAAAACTGAAGGAGCTGGGTGTTAATCTCCCACTGTTAGGTGAGTCAATTAAAGGTACTGTACTGTACTTAGTGTAGTGGCTGACAGGAAATAGTAGTGATATTTTGCTATACTCTCCTGGATATGGTGCTTTCATGGATATGGTCCATGTCAAACAAGCTTGGGGAATTTAGAAGTTTCTTTATGAATGGGTTGAAAGAATTAAATGACCTCATTTAGTGTCACAAAGTTTCTCCAGTACAAATATTGCACCACTTTATCAGATCAGGATTGTTTACCATCTGAGCTTTTCATATCTAAGCAAATCTGACCTAGATGCCTCAGCTGTATCCAGTCTACCAGTAGACTTACTAAAAAAGGAGACAATACAGGTCATCAGGCACACATGAGATTGTAAAGTATCTGACAACAAAAGGCATAACTTACAGAAAAGGAATGATACTGGTGCACAGGGTAGCAAGTAGATTGTCTGAATTTAGAAAAAATTGCCAAGAAAATGCACTAAATTTGCATTGTAAATGAGAGGGTATTTGAAATTGTCAAAGAGCCCTCAAACTCAGCTCAGCGCCGAGAAGAACATTTACTCTCATGACACGGACTAAAGTGCATGCTTGAGCTGCCTAAATTTAAAAATGTCTTGCCCTGACATACAGTATACTGTATATTGCCAAAAGTTTTGGGACATCTGCCTTTATATGCACATGAACCTCAATGGCATCTAACTCTTAATCCATAGGGTTTGATATGAAGTTGGCCCACCCTTTGCAGATCTAACAGCTTCAACTCTTCTTAGAAGAATTTCTACAAGGTTTATGAGTGTGTTTATGGGAATTTTTGATCATTATTCAAAAAGCACATTTGTAAGTTCAGACACTGATGTTGAGAAGACCTCGCTCATCGTCTCCGCTCTAATTCATCCCAAATATGTTCTATTGGGTTGAGGTCAGGACTATGTGCAGGCCAGTCAAGTTCCCCCACATCAAACTCGCTCATCCATGTCGTTATGGAACTTGCATTGTGCACTGGTGCACAGTCATGTTGGAACAGGAAGGGGGCATCCCCAAACTGTTTCCACCAAGTTGGGAGCATGAAATTGTTCAAAATGTCTTGGTATAATGAAGCATTAAAAGTTCATGAGGCCATGGAAGTGGTTGGAGCACCTGAATGAAATGATTTGGATGGGTGTCCCAAAACTTTTGCCAATTAATGGGCGGTTTCCCGAACAGGGATTATCTTAAAACAGGAATATGCCTTAGTTTAATTAGGAAATATAAGTCGTTTTAACAAACATGACTAAATAAAAACATTATTGTGTGCATTTTAAGGCTAAATAAAAATGAATGCTTTTAAAATTATTAAATGCTGAGGTTTTTATTTTATTTTATTTTTTTTCAAGAATTTGACACTGACTTGGTTTAAATTGAAAAAACAGTATTTAATCAAAGATTATCCTGAAATGTAATTAAGATTTGTATGATATATAGAGCAAACAGCTTTGAATATGCCAACGCCTGTAATCATTAAGATCATCTCGACTGACAGCATGGTCTTAAGGGCCATGGATGAAGCCATCCATAGATTCTAAATTTGGAAAATCTTTCCTCTTTAATCTATTCCTCCCTGTCTATTCCTAAACTGGATGAGGAGCAAAATGTATTATTTTAAATGTTTGATATACTTGACTGAATCATGTTCTTTCAAAATGAAAACATCAAGTTAAGCCAAAAGTTACAATTTTAATTCAAAATTATGTAACTAGAAACTGCATCAATTATGTTAAATAAAAATGAATTGTTTAAATAAAGTTAACAGCATAAAAAACTGAATTTTTGTGTGTATACAGTCTATGTCAGTGATGGATATGAAACAGGTAACCCAGAGTCGTATAGACCATTTCGGAAGATGTGAACAACACTGGTCTAGAAACACTTCCTGTTTCAGTTTGTGACTGTTTTTTTTATTTCCCACATATATCATTATCTTTAAGATGTTTGTTTAACTTTTTGACTCAGTTCTAATGTTCTGTTGGTTGTATTTTATCCCAACATTTATCTAGTGTTAAAAGACTGAAACGGGAAGTGCTTCTGGACCAGTGTTATTTACATCTTTTGAAATGGTCTATAAAGAGCCATCTATGTTTAACTGTGTAGGGATGAAACACGAGTGTGGAGGCTGGAAATCCTTTTAAACCACCCCACTCCTGAGAAAACTTAGCTGGGTAGAGGTGACGGTCAACTCTTAAAAATATAAACATGCAGGAAAATACAGTGCAGCCTTTTGAGTCAAAAAGGCTAAATGAGCTGATGTGATTTTTTTTGTTCAGTATTCCAGTCAGCAAAACTAAAGACAGTCTGGAGGCTATGCAGACAGCACTGCTCTCAGATGTGAAAAAGAGAGACAGGTTGTGAAAGATGGAAAAGACTGCGCATCAAAAAATGGAAGTGCACAAATGGTGGCAAATTTCATGGCAATGTGGTCAGCACTGTGATGTAAGGTTGATTTCATGCTGCTTTTTATTCTATTTCGGATTTGCTGTTGTAAAAGGAAAGCCTTAGGAATACTGAAAATAAAATGCACATATCCGTATGTTTTAAATCCCTGTTCCCCCTGATGGCTATCTCCCTGATGTTTACACTTCAGACTTGATTTTTCATGCTAAACTGTCATCGGATCAATGCTGAGAGAATCACCACCATTCCACTTCAGTCAATGTTCCTTTCTCAGCTAGACGTCCACCCTGACAGCATGATGAGGCTGTTCAGAAAGAGGGGAGGACGGCTACCCAAAAAATGCTGGGATGTTTCAACCAATGGTTGAGAAAAATATGGACGAACCCAACTTAAAGGTTGAATTAACCTGGCAACAGCGCATATTTGGCACAAATATAAGTTGAAACAAGCCAACATTTTGGGTTAAAACAACCCGGCATAGAACAATTTAAACTCACGGCTGTATTTGTCGATTAGAATTGTGTTGCATTCATCATGTTGATTTATCTAGTAGAAATCTTTTTTCAACACATAATGCTTTTGGTTCAGCAAAACATAAGTGTTTTAGCAATATACAAATGTTACAATTGCATTGCTTAGGAACTGCTAAGCTATTAAAACCCCAAAGAATAAAAAAGGCAGAAGAATGAGAAGAGCTTTTCTGAAAAGCCCTCGGCCAAGCCACAGGCAAACACAACAGAGCTCTAAATACCAGATCTGACAGAGGGACTCGCATTTTAGTCGCAGCCATTCGGACTTCACGTTGATGGTCTATGACCTTGTAATAGCCGGAAAGCAGAGCATCTTGAGCCTTTCAAATAGAATTAGGGCTTTGAGGAAAAAAGGACTAGCCTATTTGAGGAAGGAAAATCACTGAAGCATTGAATAAAAGACTCGCTGGTTTGTCTCTCAGTTCCATTCTTCTGATCCTGCTGTATGTTCGTACTCAAGAGAAGAGAAACTGCTTCTGCATAGAGACAATCAGTCAGTGCAGCAAATCATGACTGAGGAATCAGGTGAAAGCTTTTTGGGGGCAAATACATCACAAACTATTAGTTTTTTTACAATGGGAACAAGACGCTGTGTCATAAAGCTAGTGCTATGAGGGAAACTTTATGATACAGCACAAAATGGAACTCTCTATTTACGTCCAATCTAATGTCTCAGACAAGCAATCCAAAATTAAATTATAGGGCTCTATTTTACACCCGGCGCCGGTGTCTTTTGCTAGTTTCCACCCTGCGCAATTATCATTTCCACGTTTAGCGCCACATTGTTTAAATAGCAAACGCATCTGCGCCCCCTTTTGCGCACATGGGTGTCCGGTCTGAAAATGAGGTGTGTTCAGGCGCATTGTTGGCGTGTTGCTATTTTGAGGCAACTAAAACAGACTACGCCATTGAACAAAAAAAAACTAGTCTAAAGTCAATGGCGCATTATGTTTTTTTGTTATTTTAAGAGAGCATTAGTAATATGTGCCTAAACGGGACGACAACGCGGGTTTGCTTAACACATACATGAATGCGCAGCAGCACAAAAATGCTTTTAAATATGAAAGATTAAAGGAATGAATGTAAAAGATTATTATTGAGTCTCTTGGACATAAATGAGGACTAATTATGAGACGTAAGAAGACAAAAAGAGCTGGTTCACCTGCAGCCTGGTAAGTCTAAATAAATGCTTTGCTTTAAACAAATGCATCCATTTTTAAATGTTTTTTAAATGCTACCTCACGGATTTATTGTATATGATGACTCTGTACCTGTGAGATGAGAAAAATTTTTAAGTAAACGCTGTCCAAGTGCTGAAACGTGCGGAGAGCCGTTTGTAAATTCTTTATCTCATGTTTGTTACAAATAAAGTATTTTTAGAGTACAAACCTTTTCTTACATACTTGTAAATTATTTTTTGATGATATTGGATAGCCATACATGTAAAGCAATTAAAAGCCTGCTTTTTTACTTCCATGACTAAAAGAAAACAGGTTTTAAAGGTTTTAATAAAAAAATAAAAATTTCAGTACGAGTGAAAAACAACACAATCATTTTTTCAGTTTACAAAGTCCGTCATCTAAATAGGGATTAGACATAGTGCCAGCGCAACTGGCTTTTAAAGGGGATGAGAGCTAAGACTCTCATTGGTTTATTGCACGTTACGCCCAAAATACTCCCATTAATCATTAAAAAAGGACCAACCCTTTTCGACCATGCACTCGGTGCACAAACCATTTTTCCCGTCGTTAAATTAGCAAAAGTGGCTTAGGACACGCCCATTTAGACGTTGCGTTGTGCGCTTTAGACAATGTGCTTAGATCATTAAAATAGGGCCCATAAAGTTACAATATAACATATCTTGAATATCTCAAAGTGTTTAATACATTTGGTAGAAGGCTTCTTGGTGAGTTGTTTTTTATTGTTTTTCAATTGTAATAATTGGCATTTCAGTAACAATAATGCTTATGCTTAGTAAGAGCCAATATAACAAGGTTCTGGTTTGGAGTCAATGAATGGATTGGGCCCACAGCCACATAGCACAATATAGGTCAAGAAACAGAATGAAAAGAGAAAGATATGCAAGAGCGGAGTGATCCAACATCTAAAGGTGCTCATTGAAGCTTATAAATGGCAGTAAAATGGCAAATAACTGCCAACTTAAAGCCTTTACAATCGTTACTGGGTTTATAGTCCCTGAGAGCCTACCGATTGGGCCTCTTAGTGGCCTTAAGCAGGTCAAAGCGGGTGGTCTTCATGGTAATCCATTGTCACCCATGACTATGGAATAGGCATTTAATGAAGCAGTGAAGCGTTCACAAGAGCTTTAATGATGATCAATGTGTGGGTCAGTACCTAAGCGAGCCGACTAATCTGAATAAAGTTTCCAGTTATGTGTGAAATGTAGTAAGGTTAAAAAAAATTGATAGTCTTTAATCAGTGTTGTTTATGTATTCTCCAAAAATTCATGAATAGTGAATTGAATCATTCAATTAAAGAACTTAAAATATCACAAACAAATTGTGAGGAGACTGAATGCAAATACAAAGAAAATAACGTGTTATGTTCACAATAACATTCAAAAACTACCACTGAGTAAACAGTGCACCCAGTAAACAGATGAACAACTCTATAGGGTCCTCTAAAGCAAACGAAATGGAAAAGGCGGCTTTGTGTGTGTGTGTGTGTGTGTGTGTGTGTGTGTGTGTGTGTGTGCTGAGAGCAAATGCGCTATCGTGCTAATGTTAGCATGAACCAGCTAACTCCTTAGTCACATCAAACGCTCATGGGCTGTGGTAATACACGCTGTCAAAACAAACTCGACAAAAGAGAAGAAAAAGAACAAATGCGAGCACTAAAAAGGGAAACGGAGCCCCCTGCCACCTCTCGCTGCGGGGGGGAGAAGCGTTCGGAGCGACCGAAGGAAAGAGGAAAAATTCTACTGAGGTGCAAAATGCGTTTCTTCAGCACTCTCAAAGCAGAGAACTGCAAAGATGCCGTGAGCCCTAAATCTGTGAATATACACTCACATAAATACACCGATATGCATCACAAAAGGTTTGAGAGAAGCAGCAGAATAGTCATTTTTTTTATTACGATCACTTAAATTCACACAATAGGCTGTTAAACTCATACATGCGGCAGAAGTTATAAAGCAGGCAGTACATAGTATCATAATGGACACCATTTTAACCAAGGTTAAATCAGCAAAACCAGTCATTAACCAAACATGGTCTATTGGTTTAATTCTGTGTCCGTTCACTCGATGGTCTCTCTGTGCATAATAGCATCATTACTACCGACCACAAGCAGTGCTCTGATATGGGCTCGATTCCAAACTGGCATGATCGATAAAACATGGCATTCCATTACGAGACAACCCGCACTCCAGAAGATCACAAAAATGATTCAAATGGAGCTGTCTATCATATGGCATGAGGGTGCATACAGTAGAGCGTTGCGGTTTGGCTGGGGTTCAGCAGAGAAGATGCCACTGATGAGCAAATGTTGATCCAAGATCTTCACATCCAAACTGTGAGGGATTAGGGGGCCTGCCAATGTCTGGCCTCGATTCATGAACACCGGTTAGTTAAAAGCCTCAGTCAGATTTTAGACAGAAAGAGATTAATGTTTGGAGCTTTATTATGGCTCTTGCACCCCCCCCCAGCATCTTCCAACCACTTTCTCCGTGCCAAGTCTCGCCGACTTACTCCAGCAAAGCCTGGCTGCAGCCCTAATTCATTGCATTAATAAGTGAATAAATAAATTGCAGATGGAGTCGGCCCCTCAGTGCCAGTTTTAATGCACTGTTGGGCACGTAGACCAAAGCCGAGATGCTCGCAACCTTTGACAACTTCCTGCACTTACTAAGACATATGAATTGAGCCAATCGAATCGACAGCAATGACAGTAATTACAATGCGGCCCAAAACGCATGTCAATACAGTACTTTATGTACTGTAATCATAGTTGAAGAGCATCTTAGATGTCTTTCACCAGATTACCCAAACACCCCATTTAATCCGACTCAATCTGTAGAAGCCAATTATTTATAATTGCTCTACCGATGTCCTGAACAAGTTAGGATATATGGAAGCTATGTACCTGAGACATGCAATTTGTTTAAACATATCGCTTGTCAAGCACATAAAGTTGTAGCATTTTATGATGTTTCGTGTATATTCCTAATGTACATGTCACTTTAAAATAAAAATGCGTCACACATCACAGTGACACCCAAACTAGCCTACCTACAGTACACTGTCAGAAAGAAAATGGTAAAAATATGAACAATAGCTGTCACTGGGGTTGTAACACCCTTACAATTGGTACAGCTTTGCACCTAAAGACTTTATATTAGTGCCTCAAATGTACATATATAACAAATGTATTCAGATCTGTACCTAATGGTACATAGTTGGACCTTTTCAAAACGGTACTGCCACGCAGGTGTATATATTTTGACAATTTTTTCTAACAGTGTATTAACATACAGTATACTGTATGGTAAATACTATAATATTAGAATTGACATTTTGTAAGGTAGATGCCATAACACAAATGAAAATGAGTCTGTGAAATATGACCTACGTATAGCGAGTTTGTTTAAGGACATACATTGTTTTATGCTGCTTCCAACCAATATACAGTACAATATATGTATAGTAAATATGCTAAATTCTCATAATCTAAATATTATATTTTCATTTTGAAGTCTGAATATTAACTCATTCCCCGCTAGCCTTTTTTTAAGTTTCAGGACAGCATTTTTTGTGATTTTCACAAAAGTTTCACAAAATGCCTTCCAGGAAAATTTTCTTCTAAAAATATATAAACATACAAATAAATCAAATGAAAGAACAAGCTCTCTGCTTTCAAACAAACAATAAACAAACAAACAAAACAGGGAATTTTTTTTAATCTATATATTTTTTTCTCTGCTTATAAACTCTTAAATATGGGTATTTTTCTTCAAAAATACATATATATATATTAGCAAAAACCTGAAATAATTGCATTTTTGTGAAAGATAGTTAGAGATTTAGTTAGAGATCAGATTCAGAACGATTATCAAAAACATACACATACATATGCTTCAGTTTTTTAATAAATTGGGTAGGTGCTAGTGGATAACCGCGGTATTACACATTACCATAAAAACTCATCAAGAACACGTTTTTTCATTCAAATGTTTTCTTTTAATTGACAAGATAACTCGTCAATGGCGCGGAAAGAGTTAAATGTATCAAGGTTGTATATAATGTAGGGTGATTTTATGTATATAAATCACATAAAGAAGACTTCTTTTGTTCCTTTTGTTGGTTTTAAATGTAGGACTATGCATTTCCGTAAAACTGCTTTAAAATATGATTATATTGTGAAAAGTGCTATATAAATTATTAACATCCAGTTCCAATAGGAAGAGCACTGCAGATATTAATTTACTTTGCACAGTGTGAATTTATGCAAAAACACATTTTCAAAAAGTCTTCTTGCCCAAAAAGTCACTACAACAGGTACACAATACGTGGCGATGTCTGTGCACGACTATCCCTCACAGCCTGGTTGGCATTCGTGTCAAATCATATACAGTATTCACCCTGATAAGGTCCATTATCTCAACTAGAACTGAAATGTCCCTTCAACACAATCGAGCAAGTATGCCAGCAAGAAGATCCATAAAAAACGAGTCTACCTGGAGGACGACAATAATTCTACATTAGTTATAATCCTGTTTGACAGTACAGTAGGGGGCAGGACAGACGGTCTTTGTTATAAATAAATAAATGATGAGGAGCCCGTGGGCATGCAGGGGACTTTGAAATGTGGAATTGGATTCTATGGAGTTTAGGTCTCAACACAAAGCTATTAACTACACTGAAACACGGTGATGGCAGCAGCGTACATCGGGGACTCTTCTTTAGTGGCAATGGCTATAAAACCCTTGAAGGCTAAAGGAAAATGGAAGAAGCGCAAAGTACAGCGAAATCCCAAAGGAAACGGTGCACGATTGACAAGAGCAATGGGACCTCCTTTACCAATGATCTGGAACCTACAGCAAAAGGCCCATTAGAGGGTTAAAAAGGACTTAATTTAATTTTGCACCGTTTCTCATAAACAATCTTTATTCAATTTGAGCATTTTCACTAAAAGGATTTTCGGTGGTAAAAGAGATTTGTTTTGTTTCCTTGCATCAAAGAATAAATATCAGCAGTTGTGTTAAAACAGTAAATGACTAAGCGGAAGTCGATAGTTAAACCAAAACTGGCTTCAGGCCAATTTGTTTTAGCCCATCATGTAATTATGGCTCATGAGCAAAACTGAAATATTTTGTATTCAAAACACTTGAAGGTTATCCATGTTTTTTTTTTCCAGCACAGCTTTTTCTATAGCTCAACTATGTAGAGAACTGCATCAGCAGCGTTTGAATTCCAGGGAAATAAACAGACACTAGTATAAATGTATATGCAAGAATGCACTGTAATTCATTTCGGATAAAAAAATTCAAATATTTGTCAAATACATACATTATAGTTCTGTGCTGTAAAACAATTAGGTGAAGCGGAGATGGTCCACACTAGGGATGTGCATTTATGTCATTTTTTCATTTCGATGAATCCATAGGTCTGAGAAACGAGTACTCAATTAAATGGGGGCGGGGCAATCAAATGGGCGGGGCGTATATATCAAGGTGAAAATTTAAATATTTTTATTAAAACCACTCAATAAAACTTAATTTTGAAGAAACTAAAATTAACACCTCTTACAAAAAAGCTGCGTGATGAAGTGAAACTAAAGGGTTAATAAACACAAACTGATGTGCTTTCTATATGATGCACTCTACATAATATTAAAGGAATAGTCTACTCTTTTTCAATATTAAAATATGTTATTACCTTAACTAAGAACTGTTGATACATCCCTCTATCATCTGTGTGCGTGCACGTAAGCGCTGGAGCGCGCTGCGACGCTTCGATAGCATTTAGCTTAGCCCCATTCATTCAATGGTACCATTTAGAGATAAAGTTAGAAGTGACCAAACATATCAACGTTTTTCTTGTTTGAGACGAGTGGTTGTATGAGCAGGTTTGGTGGTACAGGGTAGGACGTGGCGCTTTTCTGAGCGGATTTGAAAGAGGAACTGTATTTTGTGGCGTGGTGGCACTTTTGGGAGTGCTTTGAATCGCCTGAAAAGTCCGCTCCCGTTCTCACTCTCATAATGGGAGAGGGAGGGTGTTACTGCGCCGAGTCGAAGTGCTCCCAAAGGTGCTGTTGCGCCATAAAGTGTGGTTCCTCTTTTGACTCCGCTTGGAAAGGCGCTGCGTTTTGTTTTGTACCACCGGGCTTGCTCGTATAACTACTCGTCTTGGATGTGTTTGGTCACTTCTAAATTTATCTCTAAATGGTACCATTGAATGAATGGGGCTAAGCTAGGTGCTGTCGAGGCATCGCGGCGCGCTCCAGCGCTTGCGTGCGCGCACGCAGGTGGTGGGGGGATGTGTCAACAATTCTTAGTTAAGGTAATAACATATTTTAATATTGAAAATGAGTAGACTATTCCTTTAAGCCTTATATGCAACCTAAATGTATTATACAACGTGCATATATCTGCACAAAATGCAAGACTTAAACTTAAAGTTTAACTCCCGTTGTTGATGTGCACCATAACTGTGCCCTTTAAACACATCCAGTCAAATCATAAGCTTCATAACATTAAGCAGCTTCAAGTCTTTTGCTATCATTTTAGTGAATAGCTGTGTCATGTTGTCCTCTCACCTGTTCTCAGTCAAGATATGCTTGTATGGCTCTCTGGTACAGTATCTCTTGACGTTTGATGTTTAAATATGAGGTGATATGAGGGAGCTTTGTGACGGCGCTTGTATTTTCGTCAACCTAAGTGAATATCAAAATCACGGCACGGGAAAGCAGACTTTATATGTTTGTTTTTGAATCATGCATGTTAACGTTACTGATGTCATATGCTGGCGTAGCTCAATACAACATCAAACACGTGACGCACCCAGTTTTTACTACCACAGGTGCTTGTTATGCTAACCAGACATCCAAATGCTGCCATAACCACAAAAAAAACAAATGATCATCGTTTTCGTGATTGATCATCGATGCCACATTCGAGTACCTGAGCAATGAGTACTCGTGCCCATCCCTAGTCCACATGCCTTGCTCGTGCCCCCAAAATCCTGTCCCTTCTCCGGTCATGCACTTCATGGCAAGCGTTGTTGAAGATAAACGTATTTGCACTAAATGCTGCACAAAACACTTCCAATACAAGAGAAAAGCTGAAGCCGGGCGGCGATTTTGTCGCTTGCCGCGTACCGTGTGAAATGGCCATTATGCTATTTAACACATTATGGGCCAGATTTACTAACAGCTTGCTCCAGCGCAAAGCATCATTTTGTCATTAAATATCGACTGTCAGGATTTATTTACCCATTTAGTTAGTCTGGCCCTATGTGTTTAAATTTAACACATGTGTCATTTTGTATTCAAATAAATAAAAGGGACAGCACAAGATGTGTTAAAACAACTCAAAATGAATTGTTCCAATAATAAAAAACTTAAACTAGACAGAAAATGTGTTGTTTAACACAACTTTTTAGAAGGGGGCATAGTCCTGTTTGGATATTTAGGTGAAATTTGTTTTCTTCAAGTGTACACACTCATTTTATACATGACACATTGTAATTATAAACTTACAGTAAAGCAGTTTTATTACTCAAAACAAATTTAAAATCTGTCCTGGGTCAGTTCTTAGGCCTGCTGGCAAGGCTAAACTCAGTCAGTAACAAGGTCATTAAAGTATATCACTTTAATATCTAGACGAGAGCCACTAAACGATTACCTCTGAGGATGAAGAGCGAGTCAATAAACTTTAATGTGACATCTCCCTTCACTTTCAAAGCACTTTATTACTAATGGTACACTATTTTATGCTATTAAATGTATCAAAGCAGCAGATCGATAAACAAACCTCCTACTTCTAAGCGGGTCATTATATAGAATAAACACCTTCTCAAAGAAACATTAAAAGTTGAAGTTGAAACACTATTATAACAGTACTACACTCTAAAAATGGCTGGGTTATTTTTAAAGCAACACTAAAGAGTTTTTGCTCTTTGCTCCCCCTACAGGTTAGAAGCATAATTGCCCATTACCCACTGTCGTAAATACTGCAGCATAGCTGGCTCTGATTGGATTGCAGGTCTGCCATAAAGCAAGTTTTTGTAGTTTTCACTCGAACTACATGGCCACGACCTGACGGTTGGAAACTTATTTGGTGCGGTTTTGGCCAATAGAGGGCTGCAAAGCGAATGTGAAAGTGCCGTTCATCCTGTTTTGAGTAGATGAACGACTGAAACTTTTTTGGAAACATAATTTAAGGTTAAAAAGAACTCTTTGGTGTTGCTTTTACTATGAGTAAATAGTGGACAGAACCCATGCTGGGTTAAAAATGACCCAATGCTGGGTTGTTGTTATGCAACCAGTAGGCTTTATGCCCAGCTGCACTACTTCCTGAACTTCAGCCAGCTCCTTGTTTCCTGTCTGCCATTATTGGACAAACTGATTAATCATTGTGTGTCCAATTATTGTTGTTGTGACTACTGAGGTCAAGGAAAACCTGGATTAATCAGTTTGTTTGTGACTACTGAGGTCAGGCACACCTGGATTAATCAGTTTGTCCAATAATGGCAGACAGGAAACAAGGAGCTGGCTGAAGTTCAGGAAGTAGTGCAGCTGGGCATAAAGCCTGTTGGGTTAATGTGATGACCCTGAGTTTCTTTCTGATTCTATCGGTGCAGTTCCTGATTGGTTTTGCCAATGCTAATTGATAATTAGCTAGAATATATAAAAGTGCTGTGTGTTATTTTGAGGCAGGCACTCTCTAGGGAAGCTTTCCTCATGAGCGGCTTGTTCTTATGTTTTTCTTACACATTTGACGTCCAAAATTTGTTATACTGTAGTTCCCTTTCAGTCGGTCACTACGATGTCACGTCGTGACCGATGAATTGGGACGTGACGTCTCCGTTCCCTCCGTTTTTTTGTTATTTCTTTGTTTTCTCTTATCCCTATGTTTAATTTAGTAAAACCTGCTTTGACATGACCTAAGTCAATATTAAAGATATCAAGATTGTGTTTTTACAGAATGATAATTAAATTATGTAGGTTGATTTTATGTAGAATACAGTAATTATTTTTTAATTACTTTTCCCGCCATTGTTTCTGCAACACTGAACACTATAAAAATGCCATAAAATAAAATACAATTTAACTGCAAAATATTGACCAATTTAAAATAGTTGAATAAACGTCCTTGCCCATACTTGTACCACTGCTGACCTGAAAAGAAAAAAAAATACGGTATACAGAATCTAAACATAAAAAACTGCCACTTAATTCAGAATGAGATTTGTCAATACACGAGAAGAATCACTCAAAATTGCTGCACATCTGAATGAATGGTCTGAATAAATACTACAAATGTGTTAAGTGTGTTCCACAATTATGACAAATACATCCTTGCACTTCAAAACATCATACTGTATATTTCTATGTTACTTTAACCTAATTTGTTAAACAATTTCAACTTGATTTTTAAGTTGTTTCAACTTATCACCAGTCAAAACTTTAAAAAGGAGGTAAAATTGACTTGCATAATTAAGTTGTTTAAAGTGGACCTATTTCATTGCTAAAAACAACATTATTTTGTGTATTTGGTATAATACAATGTGTTCACATGGTTAATGATTACAAAATGGATGGATAAAAAACACATTATTTTCCACATACTGTACATTTTTGTAGCTCCAGATATTACTCTCTTCCTGAAACACACGGATTTGAAAAGCTCTGTGTCCCTGATTGGCCAGCTAATCTGTACTTTGTGATTGGCCTAAATACCTCTGACGTCAGCCGGAAATGTGACGCCCCTTACCATGTTTGAAAGATTGGCTAACAATGCAATGCTAACAGGAATTAACTTACGGGCTGAGTCCAAAGCGGGAGGAATTATGATAATGTCGGTCTTTATTACATCACCAATCCCAGGAAGTAAACTGTTGCCTACAATCCGTGTGTTTGTTGTAGTCCAAGAAAATAAATTTACGTTGAAGACGATAACTCGCGCCATCGTTTACATATCGTTAACATGTACTAATACACACTTACACAACAAAGGAAATTTAAAAAACGTGAATCGGACCATAGGTGCTCTTTAAACTTCAGGCTGCATTTCTAAAAGATGAGAAATGTATTGTTTTCCATGAAGGCCATATTGTGTACTTTATGTGCTCTGTTGTTGAATCAATGTAGTTGAATAAAAATATAAAGATTTTATTTGTTCCACGTTTTCAATCATGTCCGAAGCACAGTCTCACAATCTTGCAAAATGCCCCGAAGCTGCACATCTGTTTTGTTTGCCACTGAGTGCCAAACTACATTAAAAAAATCACCAAGGCAAAAAAGCAATAAAATCATTAACAGTGTCAGAATATGAAAGCCATAGATTAAAGGGGAGGGGGGTCTGAAGCTATTTCATGCATTCTGACTTATTAACACTGTTGGATTCTTTGTGCTAAACATAGGCAAAGTGTCAAAAAAGCAGTTGGACTGACAGGGTATTTCTGTGCCGAATGCACTTTGCCAGGGTTCGTACACGTTTTTTTTTTTCGAACATAAGAGATTCATACACAACAATCTTGCTTTATTTCTTTTATGCGCAATTTTTGTGCTGGAAGTACAGTGGAAGTCCTTTTATGGGGAATTTTAGTGCTGGAAGTACAATGGAAGTCCTTATACGGGCATTAGAGCTGATTTGTCTTTTATGAATCTGATAAAAATAAAGACTCTTTGGAGATATGAAAGAAGCAATACTACTCTATAGGCACTCAAGATTAACATAAGATTAGCAGAAACACTGGGCCCTATTTTAACGATCTAAGCGCATTGTCTAAAGCGCACACTTTTGCTAATTTAACGACGGAAAAAATCGTTTTTGCGCCGAGCGCGAGGTCGAAAAGGGTTGGTCCTATTGTAATGGGAGTATTTTGGGCGTAACGTGCAGTAAACCAATGAGAGTCACAGCTCTCATTCCCTTTAAAAGCAAGCTGCGCTGGCGCTATGTCTAATCCCTATTTAGATGACGGACTTTGTAAACTGAGAAACTAAGCGGAGGTAGAAGATCCCCAGTTTAAGATTAATGTTAAATAATTGTGTTGTTTTTCCCTTATATTGAAATTGTTATTTTTTTTATTAAAACCTTTAAAACCCGTTTTCTTTTAGTCATGGAAGTAAAAAGCAGGCTTGTAATTGCTTTAAATGTATGGCTATCCAATATCATCAAAAAATAATTTACAAGTATCTAAGATAAGGTTTGTACTCTAAAAATACTTTATTTGTAACAAACAGGAGATAAAGAAATTACAAACGGCTCTCCTCACGTTTCAGCACTTTGGACAGCGGTTTTTTAGCAAAGAGTTTTTTTAAGCATTACTTACAAACGTTTCTCATCTCGCCATATCCACAGGTACAGAGTCATCATATACAATAAATCCGTGAGGTAGCATTAAAAAAAAACATTTAAAAACAGACGCATTTGTTTAAAGCAAAGCATTTATTTACTTATCAGGCTGCAGGTAAAGCAGCTCTTTGCGCCTTCTAACGTCTCATAATCAGTCCCCATTTATAAATATGTCCAAGAGACTCAATAATAATCTCTTAAATTCAATCCTTTAATCATCATATTTAAAAGCATTTTTGTGCTGCTGCGCATTTATGTACTTTGTGATAAGCAAAACCCGCGTTGTCCTCCCGTTCATAGGCGCATATTACTAATGCGCTCTTTAAATAACATAAAACATATTGCGCCATTGACTTTAGACTTTAGACCAGGTTTTTGTTGGTCAATGGCGTAGTCTATTTTAGTTGCCTCAAAATAGCAACGCGCCAACAATGCGCCTGAACACACCTCGTTTTTCAGACCAGAACGCCCATGAGCGCATAGGGGGCGCAAATGCATTTGCTATTTAAACAACGCGGCGCTAAACGTGAAAATTAGGGTGGAAACTAGCGAAAGACACTTGCGTCGCGCATTGCGCTGCATTGCGCCGGGTGTAAGATAGAGCCCATAGTGTGTTACGTGACATTTAACTCTTTCACCGCCAGCGTTTTTTAAAAAAGTTGACAGCCAGCGTTTTTCATGATTTTCACTAAAGTTTAATGCCTTCCAGAAAATGTTCTTCTTTGAATATATAAACATTAGGGGTGGAACGGTACACAGAAGTCCCGGTTCGGTTCGTACCTCGGTTCAGGCGCCACGGTTCGATTCACTTTCGGTACAATGAAGGGAAAAGCAAAACAAAAATTAAAGATTTTTTTTAGTACTTAAGCTAATCTTAAAAACATAGGTGTCCTTATCAGAGTTACTGATATGAAATGAACTGAAATGCATTTAACATACTCTCTCGTGTATACCATAAAAATGTATACAACATTAAGTAAACTTGTACTCAACTTTCATACAAATATGGGTTCAATTGTATTACAAGTGTTACCTAAATACATTTAAAATTACATTTTGGCCTTATTCCATATTAATGTACTAAAGAACAGCTCTTAGGATGAATTAATAGGTGTGTACGACTTCACGAGGCGCTGCAAGAAACCACAAGTGGATGACGTCAGAGTAACGCGAGAGCGATTTGAAATCAGCCTCCTCCGCAAGATTTCTCGCGGTACTCTGACGCTGATGGCGCTGCGTAAAGTTGAGCACGCTTAAAAAACTGAAAGCAGCTGAACTCGACAGAACTTCCCTGCGTATGCCTGTTGTATAGAGGGGTTGCAAGTTTACAAACATTGCAGGGTGCGCGCGCAACCAAGAGGCAGAAAGCCCGATTGGTGAGCTGATCTGCTACTGCAACAACCTTAATTATTGAAGCGTTCTTTATTGTTTGTATAGACTTGATTTTAGTTGTATCTGTTTTTCTGTCTTTATTTTTGCAGTGTTACTGTGATACATGTATGAATTATAATGTTATAATTATAATGCTAGTAACGTAATAGTCGCATCTACTGGTATGTTAACATCAGGCACCCAGCACTGACTCTGTTGGTACTATTTTCCACGCAATAATTCCTTGGCATTTTGAATCACAGACACCGCTACTAGCATACAACACAATGCACGTCTCTTCTTTCTGCCTCTCGGTTGCGCGCGCAACCAGTTAGTGACGTCGCCGTGCAACCCGTCTATATAGCAGGACAATTTATCTCCTACTTCTCAGCGTGAGAAATACAAAGTGTGGCGTTTGAACTGACTGAAATGCGTGTTTGTCAAGGTGAATGCGTGAGACTTGAGAGCCCTGATTAGATGTATTTCCACTCACATACCTAACAATTGCTGAACAACGCCGATGCAAAGTCCTCGTCTTTTCCACCACTCTCTCGCCTGTACTATTGTAACTGACTGTAAAACTGAAGTTTTGCCAAACTTGCGATGACTGGCGGAGCGTCTTGTGGAACACCACTTGCCATCCTCGCTATCTCTGCTCACTAACTGACTGGACCGGCGTCGACGTGACAAAAAACTGCAGAGTGCCAGTCTGCCAGAATGTAGACGGGCTCTGATAGAGCGCATACATAGGCGGAGCTCGGATGCATCGGCGCCAATCAAAGCTTCAGAGCTAAAGCGGGGCAACAGATTAGCTGTCCATAAAGAACCCGCCTATCTAACAGTAGTTCCGCATTACATTAATTATTTTGCACGCAAGTTTTTTTATTTTCATACCGTGTATTCTCCGTTTAAATTCATGCACCGAACCGTGACCCCCGTACCGATTCGGTTCGAAACGAATACATGTATTGTTCCACCCCTAATAAACATACAATATACCAAATGAAAGAACAGACCCTCTGCTTTCAAAAAAAAAAAAAAAAAAAACGTTTCATCCTACCTTTAGTGGTTCTTTGGTAATCAGCTTTTGAATATGGGTAGGTTTCTGCAAAAACACCACATTTTGAGCAAAAAGCAGAGATAATTCCATTTTTGTGACAGACTTTTCATAGAGATCCCATTCAGAGCGATCTTTAAAACAAACACGGACATGCAGCCGCTTGCCATAGGGCAATACTTCCGGGTTTAAAAAGTTGCTGAAGGTGGAGGATAATAGCGGTATTGCGGAAAGACGCAAAAAAAAAATCTCGTCATTGGCGGGAAAGCGTTTTCTCTTAATTGACGAGATATCTTGTCAATGGCGGGGAAAGAGTTAAAGGGATAGTTCACCAAAAAATTAAACATTCAAACATTCCTCAAAATATCTTCCTTTGTGGTCACAAAGAGTGAGTAAATGATGACAGAATTGTCATTTTTGGGTGAACTATCTATTAAAGTTATTGAAACTGTCACAAATTAATAAAAAAATCTCAATGCACTTTGGGCTTTGTCGTGAATTTTGGCAACGTGTATTTTTCACCTTACCACGGGTTAAAAATATAGCCCATCTAACAGCCTATGCAGTGGGCAGTGAAAAGGGGGGCAACCTATACACTAACAATGTTCTTCCTAATCCTATGAACCCTAGAGATGGCCATCATAAGAGCACTGAGGTGTTGTAATCTTTAAAAAAAAAAATCTTCTTTATAAGGCAAGCTTCAGTACAACAGATGTTTTACAAGTCTATAGCGACTGATGTGATCTTCAACTCTGTGATCTGTCAGGCAGCAATCCCACATAGGAATGAATCAAAAAGGCCAACTGCAACTAGCAACCCCACTCTAATTTCACTGGAGGCAACAGCAGAGAAAAATATGATGCCAACTGCAGTTCATAATGAATAACTTGGCATTTCATCTTTTCGTATGGCCCACCACACGTTTCTGTGCAGAAATGCCACTGAACAACATTTCATGCTAATATGCCATACATCAAATGCACTACACGTTGTCTATTGCAAGTTTACTGTGATGTTCTGTCTTAAATCTACTGTATGTACAGTATAGCAGTGTTTTCCGGACAATTTCCATTTGATGTTGCTCCTATTTTGCACCTGAATTTTCCCTCAGGGATCAATCCAGTCTTAATGTCTCATCCTGTTTTACCCAAGGCCATTCGTCCTCCTAAAACAAGCTGACAGTATTAAGCCTACTTCTTTATTTCATGCCTGACCACCTCTTCTGTCCTCTCCATCAGTATCTATCCAATTATAGGCCAATGAAAACAGAAATTCATTGTTTGTCACTATTATGTATGATGTGTTTTTTCTTCTCTACGCTCCAGGGAGAAATGGTTTAAAAAAAGAAGACTGCATGGTTAACAATTACACAAATTGCTAACTTGTTTGACAAAACTATTTGGCCACCCTAAAGTGATTCAATTAATATTGCATGGGTCATTAGGCATTAGTGCCCAGAAAAGGTACAAAGGACGCATTGGAGCAGCTATTAATGTGATTTGATTTCACAGAAACAAGGGGGGAATGGCCAGAGACAGAGAGAAAGAGGGAGGGAGAGAGGAAGAGAGAGAGAGACTGGCACTGGTAGCCAAGCCTGAAGATTAAAGCATCACTATTTATCCCACGCATCAGAGCCTTCTAAAGCCTAGCATGAATATTGGCTTCTCTGATGACTTTGGTTGGTGAAGCTGATCAACTATGGAAATGAATGATAAAGTAGTGTTTAAATGCTACATACACATATGGGACAAGGTGGTTGACTAGTCATCCAACAACCTACAAGTTGATCACAGATATGAAAGTATTTATTTTTTATTTTTAGATTTTTTTTAGTAGACTACTTTCGCATGTTTACAATATGCTGTTAGACAGTATAGGACCCAGAAGAGTTTTGCCCTCTTTAAACACCTCCGCATCAATACATACATGTCTCACTGATGTCTGGTGCACCCATAACCAGACTTACTGTATCATATGTGAGCATATCTGTTAATACACACCTAAAGACATTTTGTGATTTATGTTTTCTTAATAAATAATTAAGGTAAGGGCGATCTGTGAAATTATAACCTTAATACGCTGTAAAAAGTAAAAGTTGGATCATTTTAAAGGGGACATATCATGAAAACTTTTTTACTGACTTTTTTCCTGACTTTTTCCATTTTTAACTCTTTCACCGCCAGCGTTTTTTAAAAAAAGTTGCCAGCCAGCGGCAGCGTTTTTCATGATTTTCACAAAAGTTTAATGCCTTCCAGTTCTTCTTCAAATATATAAACATACAATATACCAAATGAAAGAACAGACCCTCTGCTTTAAAAAAAAAAAAAAAAAAAAAAAAAACGTTTCATCCGACCTTAAGTAGTTCTTTTGTAATCAGCTTTTGAATATGGGTAGGTTTCTGCAAAAACACCACATTTTGAGCAAAAAGCAGAGATAATTCCATTTTTTGTGATGGACTTTTCATAGAGATCCCATTCAGAGCGATCTTTAAAACAGACACGGACATGCAGCTGCTTGCCATAGAGCAATACTTCCGGGTTTAAAAAGTTGCGGAAGGGTGGGGAACCTGGTGGATAATAGCGGTATTGCGGGAAGACGGAAATACTCGTCATTGGCGGGGAAGCTTTTTCTCTTGATTGACGATATATCTCGTCAATGGTGGCGAAAGAGTTAAGTGCTATATAATTGGATCCACAATGCTTTTATTTATCTATAAAATGTGAAAAAAAGCAATAGTTTTGTTTGGTAAACCATTCTGTGCAAGCATGTTAAAATATGTCATTGGAATATGGCTCCCCTTGTGATGTCAGAAGGGCATAACACCGCCCCTTAATCTGCACTATCCAACCACGGCCCTGCTATTTAGTGCAGATATCAGCTCATTTGCATTTTTATCTGGGGATATTTTGAGCTAGAACTTTACATACATACTATGTGGACACCAAAAATTTATTTGGCATTTAAAGAACAAGTTCGGTATTTTACACTTAAAGCCCTGTTTTCAGATTGTTTATGATGAAATAGAACGTTTTGACTGAAATTTGGACATATGGTGCTGGCCCGAGAATTTTCGGGTGTTTGTTGTATCACCTCCCACCTCTACAATGGCTGTATAGGTGCACTGGAGCAATCCTTTCTGGAGTGCATTGGACTTTTGTTTGCAGGGACGTGAGGCTTACCGAGTGGTCAGGGGTGTTCGCTGATATGCTCACACAAAAATCGCTGCAAAAGACGCTTTCCAAAATTCAAGTAGAAAATGCTTAAAAATTTTAGGTGTTACCAATTGAATTCAAGCCGATGAAGAGTTTTTCCGGCAATCCATATTTCCGCTATTTCACACCAGGTGGCGCTCTTGTAAAGTCCACCAGATGACCCAAAATCCACCAGGTGACCCAACTTATAAAACCCGGAAGTATTCCCTTAGAACAAACAGTTCAAACGCTGTGTATGTTTTGAGGATCGCTCTGAATCTGATCTAGATCAATAGTCCTTCACAAAAATACAATTATCTCAGCTTTTTGCTCAAAATGTGATATTTTGGAAGAAACCTACCCATATTTGAGAGGTGATAAAATGAGAACAAATAAAGATAAGATGAAACAGGATTTTTTTTGTTTGTAAGCAGAGGGTCTGTTTTTTTTTCATTTCATATATTGCATGTTTATATATTTAAAGAAGAACATTTTCTGGAAGGCATTAAACTTTTGTGAAAATCATAAAAAATGCTGGTTGGCAACTTTAAAAAAAAAACGCTGGCAGAAAAGGGTTAAAAGTTTTTTTTACCTTAAATTAATCACTAAAGTTAAAAAATCTAAGTTTATAAAACTACAATTTGTTAGGTGATACAATTTGAAGTATTTCCGAAGAGTAGCTCTCACTTTTTACATTGTATATTTAAAGATGCAATCCATAACTTTTGCCTTTCTATCGCCATCTCTGTTTGAAACATAAAATTGCAGTTGCATTTTCAGTAAATGCGCTGTGACCACAGCATGAGAGCGGGTCTATCCTTATACGTCGACATGACAGATAGAAGTACTATATCATATATCCAAAAAAATGTAATCTAAACAAGTAATATATCTGTCACATTGCCTTATTAACTCTTTCCCCGCCATTGACGAGTTAACTCATCAATTAAGAGAAAACGCTTTCCTGCCAATGACGAGTATTTCCGGCAACCCGTAATACCGCTATGATCCACCAACTTATAAAACCCGAAAGTATCGCCCTATTGCAAACAGCTGTATGTTCGTGTATGTTTTGAATATCGCTCTGAATATGTCACGGCTTTGTGTAGTAAATGCTGCTCTATTTGAAAGCAGGTGATGGCGATTTACTACTCATCAAGGAACCTTTACTGAAGAGATGCGCATGAAAATCACATACAATTTACCATGCAGCCCTAATTATGAGACTTTAGCCTGGATTTTACAGACAGAGTCTCATATAGGCCTTAGTCAATAAATAATGATAAATTGACAACCAGGCAGCAACATCTTGACAAAGACCCTGAATGTCAGATGAGGGCCAGTGTCCTTCCAGAGGTCCACTGCCAGAGCAAAGCCAGCAACACGTGCTGCATACAAAGGAAGGGCACGGACTGCCGTGTTCAGTCCCTGTGCTTCAATATGCCTGCCTGGTGTGTTGGCTGACCTGGGATGGTCATGGGACCGGAATGGCACTCCGAGCCCTCCGGCAAGCTGGGAGTTCATTATGGTCTCATTATCTCTGCCAGGCTCCCAGTGGCTATGAACAGCATTTCCTCTTGGAAATGCAGATCTGTGGGTTTAGAAAGCTGAAAATGTATGTATTCTTGGGTTTAAACATGATCCATCTCTTAATGGAAATTACCTGCCGAACACATCAGCATCTTATGTGCAAGCGTACGTGCGTTAGCTTGGACAGGGAATGAATATCTTCACACACAGACCAGATGGCTAAAAGCACACTGCACTCATCTCGAAACGGTTCATCGCAGGCCTTCCAGCTGAAACGCAACCGCTGCTGGTAACAGTCATAACGGGTAAATTATTTTGGTGCACTCAAATTCAGTTGATCCACACGCCAACTTGCACACAATTAATGACTCTTATCATCCCAACCACATAAACCTGCACATATCAGTGCTTTAATTACATTTCTCAGTCTTTGAGATGATCTGCCAGAAGGTTGGTCTCGGCAACGCTAGTGAAGCGCTAAGAAAAAACGCACAGACCAAAAGCAATGCATCCTGAGCCCAGGCCGTAATTACAGCAACGCTACCGCTATGACTTTAGGTGCCATGCTAATGAGCAGGACTGAACCTCCTCGCATTCGAGGTCTGGCAAGTCGGGCCATGACTAGAAGCTTAATTACAGGCAGAGAAATGCTCACTAGGGTCATGTGGATCCATTTGGGCTCCTTACGGGAGCTCCATCAGATGGCCTGTTAATACAGATGGTCCCACAAAGCATAACACTGCCGTGGCGGTAATGACGAGCCTCGGCCAGAGAGGTTTTGTCTCAGTGAAGCTTCTGGCTTTACGGGTGCCCTCTGTCTGCCAGGCCAGCAGCTGGCCTGCTTTGATGGATGGCAGCAAATCAAGACCTTCCCTCCAACTCCTCCCCTCAATACCAGTCGCAACTCGTCGCTCGCCAAATCCCTCTTCTCTGTGTGGCTTGTACTAACCTTTAGGAAGACATTCATGGACCAGAAATTAAAATCTGACGCATATTTGGTAAAGTAAGATATAAAGTATGATTCCGATGTGCTAATGATGATTTGCATGCTTAGGGTGTTTACATTATTGCATTTTAATCTATAAAATCTGCAATTTTATCTACACTTTTATCCAAAGCGACTTACAGTGCATTCAATCTCCTCAGTCTCAGTCTCTCTCTCTCTCTCTCTCTCTCTCTCTCTCTCTCTCTCTCTCACTATCTCTCTCCCTCCCATTTTATTTACATTTGAAATAGTGTTTGTTCCTTTTCACAATATCTATTTTGCTTTGATCTTAACTTGAATAAGCTGACAAAAACATAAATTAATAAAACCTGCTGCTTACCCATAATCTAAACAGGAACAGTCATGTTTTTTTTCGGCTCTTCAATCAAAGACACTTGAACTATACTTCGCTATTCAGTTTAATCAAAATACATTACAGTCAGGGCACAATTCCAGGTTCTCATTAACTTGAAAACAATGCACATCCAAACCTGGGAATAAAAGCTATTTCTGTCCCATGTATAAGATCAGCGGCATATCTCTAGCCTGGCACTACAAGACAAGGCAGCAGAGAATGCCATCTATAATGTAGATAAGCCAGAGTAAACTATCTGCTCATCTCTAAACTATCCAATCCTCTCTAAAGAGACCTTTCACAAAAGGCAAAAAAATATTTATTTTACAATATAAAATCATTTAAAATTTTATTTCAAAATATACAAAAAGGCGTAAAAACATATTGGTGAAAAATAAATTTTTGTAAACATATTTCAGCAAAAATATATATATTTTTGGCCATTTTTTTGTATTTTTTATTATATATATATATATATTACCATCAGTGTTGGGTAAGTTACTCAAAAAAAAAAATAATTACTAGTTACTAATTACATCTTTAATAATGTAATTAGATTACTTTACAAATTACTCTCTCCAAAAAGTATTTAATTACTTATTACTAATTACTTTCTAAATCCTATTTAGTAAATGATACAAGGATCCCTTACTTTACTTTTTCAAGGGAAAAGTAATTTAATTACAGTAACTAATTACTTAGTAACTAGTTACACCCAACACTGATTATCATATGGTAATTTTATTACCATATGGGTTTATATCTTGTCAGATCCTTGCAATAAAGATGCTATATCAATGGCTATGAGCATTGGTTGATAAACTGACTGGTTGATAAAGTCCTCAGTGCTCTGCCGTGGCCAAGCCCCCCACTTCCTCTCCCAGTGGGCATCAGGAAAAATCAGTGCTGGCTGGGATTCTTGAGACATTATTGGTGGTGGTCTGAACATATGATGTGGGCTATTATAGCCTTGAAGTTTTTAAGGGAACATTACTGTCAGAGAACAGCTTCAAGGCCTGGGAACCAACAGCACATCAGTTGTTGATCCCAGTGAGGCCATCTTCTAACCACTTTGTGTTTGCATGAACATGCCGTTAATCTTTCCCTACATTATAACTGCTCATGGGAAGAGCCAGAAGGTAGGAGACCACATACTGTAGCAGCAGAAATAAAGTATTTGTCAAAACTAGGTACGGTATACCAATTCAATTTGACACAATGCACCTTCCCCCAAAAAAGAACACGCTTTTGATGACTAACAGGAGACTGTTTCCCTAACATAATGCCTGGCAATGTCTGGCACGGAATAAAAAAGATGGAAATGAAATGGAAAATGAATAAAAAGGAGATAAACTCTATGAATAGAACCACAACAGCAATATGAAATGGGATGTCGAAAATGCTGTTATTATGTTACAAGATGCTCGTGACAGAAGTAGGGTAATCTTGTAATCTAAATGACTATGATCCATTGTAAATGGGAAACTAAAAACAGTGCCTGACTGAATCTACTTCCTCTAATCTGAGGTTTTGGGTCAGACGACAAAACGGAGGCCAGAATTAGACCAAATGAAATAGCATTTGATTATAAAAAAGCAACTTGGATGGATTTGAACTTACATTTGTAATAAGTGCATAGCAAAGTGCATAGTTGTTTAAAAACAATAGGAAATATATTAATTTCCTGTATGTATGTATGTATGTACTGTATGTACTTTGTTATTAATTTTTCTTAATTTATGAATAAATGGCTTCGCTGCTCATTGTTTGATCCCATTTGGTAACAAAGAACAATGATCACACACAAGAAACATATTGTCAAAGAAAAATTAGCAGCTTGTGAAATGCAACCCCGCCTGTGTTGTGGATATCTGGCATCTTCCAAGAAAAGGGAACACTCTTTACTTAAAAAAAAAGGTGCAAGATGGTACAAAAGTTGTCACTGGGGCAGTACCTTTTTAAAAAGTACAATTTTGTACCTAAAAGGTGCATATTTGTACCTCAAATGTACACATTGGTACCCTAGAGGTACAATTATATATATATATATATATATTATTTTTTATATTTTTATTTTATATTTTTTTTTTTATTTATTTTTTATTTTATTTTATTTTATTTTGGTTTCCTTCGTTTAGTTTCATTTCATTATTTCATTATTTATTTTTCATTTTATTTCATTTTATTTCATTTTATTTCATTTTATTTCATTTTTTTTATTGATTTATATTTTTTATTCAATATTTTATTTTAATCAATATTTTATACAACATTAAAATAACCTAGTGTGTAAAGCAGCTATGTCACACCTCACTTACCTACTCTACTTTATGCAGCAAATAATGTACCACCAACACTGAAAAAAAATTATTCATTAAATTTACTAAATTTTTTAAGGTAAGAGGTTGCAATCAATTTAATTAAGCTACATTTAAACCAAAAAGATTAGTTAAGTAAACTGAAATAAAAAACTTTTGTTTAAATGTAGCTTAAATAAATTGATTGCAACCACTTACCTTAAAAAAATGAGTAAATTTAATGAATCATTTTTTTCAGTGAATAGCAACCACAATGAAAAAAAAAATATTCATTCAATTTACTCAATTTTTAAGGTAATTGGTTGCAATCAATTTATTTAAGCTACATTTAAACAAAAGTTTTTTTATTTTATTTTACTTTACTAATCTTTTTTGTTTAAATGTAGCTTAAATAAATTGATTGCAACCACTTACCTTGGGAAATTGAGTAGATTGAACGAATCATTTTTTTTCAGTGCATTGACCCGGCCATGACACAAAACACAACAGGTCCCTGAGCTGTGAAACAGGGTGAGCCTATGCAAAATAGAAAAAGAGATTCTCTCTTATCTGCTTACATCCTCCCTTTCCTCAGTGTTATATCCCTTTTTCCCACTTTCCCTGCTTTTCATTTTCTCTTTTCTGCTGTGCATCTCTGTACTTTCCTATCTCAGTTTCTAAGCATGTTCTCTCCAGGGCTTAAAGAAGGAAAGCTGATTGAGTGTGAAGCCAGTTTCCTTTCATTGATGTTACAAAATATGGATGGTGGCTAGGCCAGGTCTAAATCTATTCTAAATAAGAAAAAATGAAGAGAAAATGTGTCCTGTTTAGTGGCATCTTTTTAGCATATAGAGAATACGGCTGTTTCTCAATGTCAAGGAAGGATCCTCGGAAGCTAGAATTTCGAGGATGCTACGTCGTCGAAATCCATCGAAGGACTGTTCCAATGTCGAGGATCCTCGGAATTGCAACCAAGGACCGAGTCCTTCGTTCGAAAAATATCCCATATACACGAAAGGATGCATATGTGTATCCTTCTAGCTCTTCGTGCTCTCAAATTACCCACAATCCTATGTGCGCAGCGCCAAAAGCACACCTTTTTACTGACGTAATTACGTAATGATGTGCACTTGCTAGCCTGTTCCTTTTAGGTGTTCTCCAAATTCTAAAGAGTAGTCTCGCCTAGCCTCTGAAGGAAGTGACTTGGAAAGACAAATTTTTTTACATGCAGACTGGGTGACATACACAGCAGTCTACTGCATCTTGCACAACCTCACACTTAAAACCGTCCTGAAAGAGCATTCTGCACAGTGCTAAAACAACACAGCACAACTACACAACACCATACAGGGCCGCAATGTATTCTTAGTGAAAGTAACGATAGTAACACGCATAGTCTATAACCGACCTCATTCTCCAAGTCACATAACCTCACAAAAGCATTAAAACACCTCTTTGAGACAATGAGATACTATCAGACACATTTGTACATGGGAATCCATGAGCAGACACTTCCCACAGGGGTGCAAATGGATTTCGGGTCGGGGGGCTGCGACACTTACAGCTGTAAAAAAAGAAAACTAGTCGTGTCACCCTTCTATTTCTTTTCCTGATACTCAGGGAGCTGTAACATATTCTGAAAATAGCGCGGGACGTAAACGACACACGTCTGAGTGTGATTGGTGAGATATGGGATTCTCTAATCTGTCCTCAAAACTGTCTACCTTCCAAGACTGAGGGCCATCTCGCTTTAACTCTCTCGCCGTGAGCCCCTTCAGACGTCCAATCAGTCTGCGTCCCGACTAGATAGATTTCAGACGTGCCACTGAGTCCGCTGGTGACATGGTGATTGTTCAGGCATGTTTCTTTCAAAGTTTTAGCATAGCTAGCAGAAGAACGTCATCTTTGCTACAGTATGATGACCGTTGGATAACACAGAAACCAGAAAAAGACAAATCACTGGGTATCATTGAAGTCACAGCTTATGATGGGTCTGTCACAGCCAATCACCGTAAATGAAAACAGGGCGTACAGTTAGAAGGTCAACGTCTGTATGTACTTTGTTCTCCTTCAACCATTAGCTGTAAATAAATGAGGTCATTCGCCTCAGGGTGACAGACTGGACAAAGATTCGCATGATGAAATGGGATTCTCATTCGCAGCCTTCTGAATTCGTGTGTTCCCATGTTTTTCCCCAGAACAGTTTGAACTGGAGAACAGTTTGTGAACTTACTAGATGAATAGGACGTCTGTGCTGCAAGGAGGAGAGAGAAAAAAAGAGGAGAGGCACGAAAATGCGCAACAAAAAGAGGGTATCAATTTTGAACTCTGAGAAAAATGGCACTGCAAAGAAAAGCTGCAACAAAAGCAAAGGCGGGCGGAGGACAGTTCAAGATGGATCAGGCGTTTCATGTCTCCTCAGCATGAGGAGAAGTCTGATTGTGTCTTCAAAGAAGCTGAGCGCTGGAAAAAAACACTAATAGAGAAGACCTGTGGTGATCTCCGCTGTGTATTTTTGAGCGTAAAGGCGCGCTGGGGGTCTAGTGAGATGCGGGGAGCAAAAACACACAGTAATCGTTTGGGCCGTCTACTTTGACGTTTTCCTTTTCGATGTTTGCTGTCTTTGAAGATGCATGTCATTTTGCAATGTGGGTGCTGTCTGGTTTTCATACAGTGATGGGGAAAAGTAATGAATGAACCGCTGATAGTGCTATTTTAATGCGCTGCATGTACTGTCTTAGCGACCTGTTTTTAAAGAAAGCATGCAAATCAGAAACAAACATGGATTGAGAACCTGTACTCAATTTGCATTAAATGGTTAAAATCTAAAATTAGCCTATGAAGGCGTGTTTTTGGTGGAATGAATGGCAATGGTTATTTGGGCATCCAAGCTAATCAATCAGACAAAACACAACATCCAAAACTTTCTCTCTAAGTAGTTTTTTTTTTTTAAATATACAATGCAACAGGACCTTCTTGGTTAAAGAAAGGACAAATAAAATGGACAAAAGCAAAATGGGGACAGTCTAAAGCTATTGAGTTTGATGTTACAGGCCACATTGCGCCAATAAGAGACTCATATATAGATCTTCTGATTGACTGATTGTTCTGGCAAGTTATCAGACAGGATTGATGGGGTGAAAGTGCTGCCATTTGGTATTCAAATTGAAGACCATTAGCACTAAATGCTAATATCTCAAATAAATTGAAGTTGAAATAGTATTACAGGCAAGAACCTACAGTCAAATTTCATTTGAATGAACATGATAGAGTTGGCGTTTGGGTTGAAATAAAAAATAGATTTAATTGAGAACAAAGTACACAGTAAAAAGTGAAAAGTAAAAAAATTAATTTAATTGGTAACACTTAAACATTTTAGTTTTATCAACTTAAAATTTCACTTTAGGAAAAACATCATGTATTATGTAAATATTAACAATTAAAGTGCACCTATTTCATTGCTAAAAAACATTATTTTGTGTATTTGGTATAATACAATGGGTTTGCATGGTTTATTAAAAAACAAATTATTTACCACATACTGCATATTTTTTGTTATCTTTCTGAAATGCACGGATTACAAAAGCTCTGTGTCCCTGGGTGCGTTCCACTCCAGTTTTAGACACACACTCGTGAACTTCCCTAAGCACTTCCCCTCGGGGGAATCCCTGTCGCCATTTTGAAGTGCGTTCCACTTCGTCAAGTGGACGAGGGAAGTTTGTATGGACAGACCCTCGCTCCCTCGATTTTGACCGAGTCTGCTTCATATGTACACTTCATGCAGCTTCATATCCCACAATGCAACACGATTGTGACGTCACTTCAGCAACTCGCGCTTTGCACATGGAGGGGGCGGTCTCCACTTTCCATGCGATCAAGGGCTTAGGGCGATCCATTTGAACCCACTTCAAGTGTTCTAGCAGGAGTGGGCACTCGTACAACGTAAGCAATGAAGTACATCCGAGTGAACGAGACTTAGGGAAGTTAGCGAGGGGAAGTTCATAAAAAAACGAACTGGAACGCAGGGCTTGATTGGCCAGCTAATCTATCTGTTGTGATTGGCCTGAATACCTTTGACGTCAGCCAAAAATGTGACGCTCCTTACCATGTTTGAAAGATTCGCTCACAATGCAATTCAAACAGCAGTTAACTTCAGGCTCTCAGTCCAAGCGGGACGAATTACGATAATGTCGGTCTTGTCCACGTCAACAGGCCCAGGAAGTAAATTGTTGCCTACAATCTGTGTGTTTGTTGTAGTCCAAGAAAAGAGATTTACGTTGGAGACCATAACTCGCTTCATCGTTTACTTTGGGGTTTGTACCTTTTGCATATCGTTAACACTAAAGGGCTCGTTATAGTCGTGCGTAGGTCCTACGGCGTAGCAGCGACGGCGTAGGTTCTGCGTCGGTTTTCATTTATACTTTTGCGTCGTCGTCCGCGTCAACGTGCAAACATACCCGCGACCGCAGGTGGGCAGTATCCACGCGTGTAACCACAGTAGCAGCGCGAGAAGAAGAAACCGGGCAAGTTAACCCACAAACGAAGAAGAAACAGCAACTTGTTGTGTATAATTTGAGAAGACCAGCAATGATGGAAGTAAATAAACAGCGACTTTTGATGCAGTTTAAGTTAAATCACTCCTCAGCTTGGCTCATCTTTGTTTTCACCGTCACAAACGGAAATACCTATGACGCAGTTTTTTTTACCTGACGGGAGGGGTTCTGGTGGACCAATCACAGCGCTTGCGCTCCGCGTAGAACTGATGCGCTGTTAAAAATTTTCTAAGATGCGCGTCAGGCTACGCAGAGCTACGCACAGGCTACGGATAGCTTACGCCGTAGCTACGGCGTAGAACCTACGCACGACTATAAATCGTCCTTAATACACACTTACACACCAAAGGAAATGTAAAAACGTGAATCGGACCATACTGTAAGTGCCCTTTAAGATTTTTGTACATATTTTCACACTGAAAATATAAATTGTGTTGTGTCAATCACATTTACACAGTGCGTCCGAAACTTTCATCCATTTTTATTCTGATTGGTTTTAAATTTCAAACAATTTCACAACAGGGGCAAGTTGGTCCACTTCGTCTTACAGTCAATGGGTGACGTCATGCGTTGCCGAACTGAATTGTGGATCCGTCGGTGCCGCGTCAGTGCCGTTGCTCGCGGCAGAAGTTGAAAATTTCTTAACTTTTCAAGCGGCAACCCGTGCGTCAGCCAATCAGATCGCCTTATGCAAATTACCTAGACAGAGCCAGCCAATTACGTTTATGGAAGAACGGAGCATGTGTAGCGGCCACTGTGATTGGCTGTTGGCCACGCTTCAGACAAGCCTTCCGTTAAGCGTTAACGCTTAGGCCCCGTGTGAATGCGCCGTTAGAACGGATGTGTTAAAAACAACACAATTAGTGTTAGTTTAGGGACAACACATTCAATTTGTTTTTCTGTGTTATTATTGGAACAACACATTATGTGTTAAAAGCATACCACAAAAAATAACACATCCTTTCTTAGTGTGTATGAGAATGTAAAAATGTTTTAAGCTTTAAAAATAAGTCAGATATTAATTTTTCAGCTAGCGAAGACTAGAGACATAATTAGGCAAACAGAACATCAGCCCTTGAAAAAGTCTGAATTATAGTTTAGAGTTTGAAAAGATGAAGGCCAAGTTAAACTAGGGTATGATTCAATGGACATTTAACATAACCTTTTACTTTTTAATTTTCTATAATTCAGATATTTCAAGGTGCTATGAATAACATGGTTTGGCTTTGCTTCATACATCACTGTTTAAAAACCAATGTAACACCCTTCATCTGACTAGTTTATTTTGGGGGCAGAAAGAGTTATGTTTCTTTATTAATATTATTATTTTCATTTTTATGAGTGGTGGTAAAGCACTTAAATATGCATTTTAAATCTGCTAACTGTTGCCAGAGTCAGTTAATCATTTAGCATGTCTACAATGTCTCTATTGAAAATGAATTGAACTCATTTAAAAGTAAAGCTCTCTCATTGATTGCCCTAGAATCAATGTGACCCCAGGGGGCGGAGCATCGTTCTTCTTCAGCACGGGGCCATGATGGATGGTGTTTTATTTTTAAACTAAATCCAGCCTTATTCTTTCTCTCTGGTAATGAGGTTTCATTGTAGAGAAAGTAAATAAAAAATATTATTTGCCTTCATGCCATTCAAAATCCCTATGGTGTTTTTCATTCATGAAACACAAAAAAAGACTTTTAGAATAATGTTGACTTTCGTTCTCTCACACAAAGCTATCAAATGACTTTAGAAAAGTTTAATTTATGGGTCATTCTACAGAAACGTCCACTTTTGGTATGGCAAGATGTCTTAAAATTGATTTCTTTTTCTAACATTTAAACACATTATTAGATTACTCTTTGACTTTGTGAGTACACATAAATGACAATTTAATTATTTTTTTTATTTTTTGTGTGCATGTACTTAAAGCGACACCATGTAATTTTTTAACCTTCATAATACATTTTCAAGACTCTTGTGATAGTACATCGACTTTAAATAGGTTGAATGACATGTCTACCATAGCCTGACAGGGTCTGTATCGTTTTTACTTGTACTTTAAAACTTAGGGTTTCTGGTAGTAATTTGACTGTTTTACGGCATACGTCACTTCCTCCACACAATTTTTGTAATATTTACATTACAATCCAGGATGCTATAGCAGTCAAACTTGCTCAAACTCACACAGTGTAAAACCAAACCCATTTCATTCACCAATCAGATCCGAGGGTTTCTCTCTTCTCTCTTCCTCATTTGCTGCGTTCCGCTGTCACTCACGTGACATATTACAAAGCGACAGACCTAAACACATCGGTTTACTTGGATTTGGAGCGACAATTTTCACATAAAAGAGAGGAAATACGAGAGCCATTGCTGAAAATCCTGGTGGCGAGGGAGAGAGAGACGATGCAACAATATTTGTTTGGAAAAAGGCAAGACCTCTAGGGGCGCTAGGCATGAAAAATACATGTCTAGTGTCCCCTAGTGGCCAAAAAGTTCCGCGGTGTGACTTTAAAGGCTGCATACACAATTTTTTGTCACTGTTGTTACCTTACTTCTTTAGCAATATTAAAGGTGGTTATGAAATATTATTTATTTTTTAAGCTTTAAAGCTTAATTCTTAAATGTAGTAGAATTCAATGCATTTCAAAACTATCATCATGTCACATGTGAAAGATTTTATTTAATGTGAAAGAAAAGAAAACACAGTAACACCAGTGACACAACAAATTACCAGTCACTGGTGTTACTGATCTTTACTGGTTACCCATAAGGAAGGTAACACCAGTGACAGTAACACCAGTGACAATTTTCATGAAAACTGCATTTTACAAAATTGCTGCTGCAAAGTATCAAACCACATGTTGTCAATCATTATATACGCTAAATTAAAGGTAGGGTAACAGATTTGATCATGAAACATTTTTTGTTATGCTGGTTAAAAGTCTCCTCACATCCTGATAGCAATCACTGTGTTAAGTTGTTTAAATGTATTTGTAGAAATGTATGTCATCTGTGAAAGGCGTAGGACCAAAAAATGTTCAACAAATCATAGATTTCGGTCCGAACGGACGTTTCCATTTTTGTCCCTTATACGTAAGCGTAATTTGAATGCCCACCGCGCAGCGAGTCCACGCAGACACCATACGTCATCGGCGCGTTCACGTGCGCTCACCTCCTGTCTGTAAACAGTGAGAACAGCAAACTTTTCTGCTGAATTGACAACCTACACAGGAGGCACAAAACTAAAGGCATCTTTTATAACAACAACAGCAAAAACTGCCTGGATAAGCAAGAGCAAAAACCCAAATGAACATCGGTACCTTTACTGCTTTACCACAAGATGCGAACGGCTGCAGCAGGCAAAGGATCTGAAAGGGTCGTTGCACAGTTTATTTTGGTAAGGTAGGTACGCGATATATTTGTATTGAGATGGATTCAGATATTCTACTTTGATGAAACATTGTGTTGCTTATGAAATTTGTGTTTGTTTACGGATTAGCGTAACGATATAGTTACTACGTCTACACAACCGAACGTGTGCTTAAACTAATTCTGATGTAAACCAGTTGTTTGGTTATTTTGGAAGTGTTATTCGACTTTGTACTGCAAAGTTTTCTCACTGCTGAATGAGTCATAAGATGTGACCGTCTGATCTGTGCGTGTTCATGTGTTTTGAAAGAGGCGTGACTTTGGATGGCGATTTGACTTGAGGGTGGGATCGGGATTTCATTGCTAGGCGGCTACCGTTAGCATTTTTCAAAATGTGTTACCCTACCTTTAAGTAGTTTAATCCATTTGTATTCTATTTTTTGCAATTCCCAAACAATAAACTAAAAGCTTCATGTGAAATCATGAGATAAATGAAAAGATTTCTGATAACTGAAAAGAGACAGTTGACTTATCATGGGCTTCTCTTCATAGATCTCCAGAAAAGTGAAAGAAGGAAGTCAAGTGATGTCATCAGTGTGATTTTTAATAAAAAATAAGAGCTTTTTTGTTAAACGGTAACACCAGTGACACAACTCCAGGGGACCACTACTTTCATTATATATTTTATAATATTTATTTAGGATTTTGTTTTTTAATGTAATTTACATCATATATTTGATAGTTATTGACACATGATTGTATTTTAAACACTGTTTTTGATCTCAAAATAAAGCATTTTCCCTCTGTACATGACTGTGGGGACGAACACTTATGTGGTGCTTTGCATTCTAATTAATTAATACAAATCAAATATTGCTACATTGATGGCTCAAGAAGGTGTAATTGTTCAAATAACATGTTGTTTCATTTTAAAATATAAAAAATTGTAACCCTAAAGTGTTTTTAAAGTGTAACATTTTTGTAAAGGCTAGAGATAGAATAATTTAAATTTTCGTAGAATGACCCTAATATATATTAATTCTGTCAAATTAAATCATATGCTTATATTTTGACACATGCCTGACAGCCCAAGTAGCACCTTTGGTATCACTTTATAATAATGTTCTTTTGTAAAACATAAGTTATTAATGTTTTATAAATGATTAGTTCATTATTAACTAATAACTTCTAAATGTTTTACAACAGAACAATATTATAAAATGTTACCGCACCTTTTGTTCTTCTGAGCACAATAAGTCACAAAATGATTTAGGATTTTTTTAAATCATCTGCTATTAAAGAGCCATTCCTGATGTTTTCAATTTTGCTATCTGATTTTAGAGATTAACCCTCGAATGAAGAACGAAACTGCACTAACCCAGCTTAAAAGGTGAAATAGTAATGATAAAGAAAGAACAATTAGGACAGAACAAAAAAGAACGGCTTTCATGATCGCAGCTGCTACATTAGCACTTTTTTCCTATTTGTCCCTCAAAACCTTGTGCTTGGTTTTAAGAGGCCAGCCAGACAAAGCGCCTAACAATTCCTTTCAAAGTGGAAAGGTCTCAGGGCTAAATTGATTTCATTAGATAGCGCTTAGTGCGGTTACAATTTTGCACACAGCCAGAGGGCAGTGCGCTTTGAACCGGCGAGGTTGCAACCACTTAGCCATATTATGCGGGCCGTATTTCAATGGCCGATGCTTAATGCAGCAGTCCCAGGCTGTTTGGAATGCATCCAGCGCAATTAAAAGGGCTTTTACGTCATTGTGCGCATCCTAATATTTGCGAGGGCTTCTGATCTACGGCTTAAACATCCTAAGCCTCTGGAGCGGTTCCTTCTTTATTCATGCCTATGTTTTGATTATAATGCATTTAAGATGATTCAGTGTGGTGTGTGTGGATTACATACTGTGAAATCTGTAGACTGCATGCCATTGCGGTGAACAAAGAAAGATGAGGAGAGTGGGTGTGTGATTGAGCTTGATATTGTGGTCACTGTCCCACATTACTAAGGGCTCTTATGGTGAGAAAAACCGATTGACGAAGCAGCACATTATATACGCATAAAGTATGATTATAGTCTTATGTACTTAAATTTAAACCATGCTGCTCTTTTGTATGTATAGTGCTTAAGCACATGGTGGCCTCGAATCAAAATCATACACAATCTAGTATGATAGGTAGGTGACCCAAAGGTATGACATCATTTTTGATATTAACATGAAAACAATACAGTTTGGAGGGACATTAGAGAAAAAAGTTTCATTTTTGGCCAAACTGTTTCATTAATAAAACTCCCTACAGATTGTAAGGGACAAATGCATATTGTTTCTTTTATCTGTCAGTAATATTGTTGCTCACTGATATGCATACTGTATGTGTGTGTGTTAAGCAGAACTCCTTAATGCAGATAGTGAAGTATACAGAAGGTAAAAATAGTAATAATAACACGCTGACACAGTTCACAGTAATGGCCTTATATCATGCATATAGTCAAATAGACCGTGCTGTAATCTGATTTGAGCTGCTTTAACATCTAAATGGAAAACGTCTATGTTTTATGCATTTAGAGGAGGCTTTTTAAAGTCGTCTAAACCTTTAATCCTTGCCTGGATTGTCTCCGCTCATCTTTGCTTCTTTGAATACAGTATTTGTTTGTTTTTCAGGTTAATAGAGAAGAGAGAAAAGCAATCTGTAAGGGCAGAAAGAGAGACCCTCACATGTGCTCGAAACAGCTGTCCTGCCAGCAAGATTCAATTCTGTTCATGGCCTGTGATTTGCAATTTGAAGAGTTTTTTGGTCTCTTTCTACTGTTTGAGATTTTATTGTGACAATATTTCACAAGCATGTTGATTTATGTATTTTCAAAGCTGTGTTTTTATAATATTCTGCTCTCATTTGGAGACGTATTATAGGATTTATAATGATTAATTCATGTATATGATGCATTAATGTTAACTAAATTCCGTCAATACAAAAGCAAAATACAAGTACTCTTCTGAATGGATCTAACTAATGTTCTCCATGAATATAGCCATAGATCCAGGAAAGACAAATTCAACTAAATCAATTTAAATAAAAGAAATAATTAAACTAAATTAAATGTATAAATAAAAAAATACAAATAATAAAAAATAAATAATAAAATGAAATGAAATGAAATATAAAATATAAAAAATATATAATAAAATAAAACAATAAAATAATAAAAAATAAAAATAAAAATAAAAATAAAAATAAAATAAAATAAAAAAAAAAAAAAATAAAAAAATAAAATAAAATATAAAAAAAAAAAAAATAAAATAAAATAAAATAAAATAAAATAAAAAATATAAAATAAAATATAAAAAATTATTATAAAATAAAATAAAATAAAATAAAATAATAAATAAATAAATATAAAATATAAAATATAAAATATAAAATATTAAATAAATAAATAAATAAATAAATAAATAAATAAATAAATAAATAAATAAATAAATAAATAAATAAATAAATAAATAAATAAATAAATAAATAAATAAATAAATAAATTCATTGCATTTGTATACAAATGTATTAAAGTCAATGTTCAAACAGATATCATAGCTAAACATAATGGGGTGGTTTCCCGGACAGGGATTAGACTAGTCCTATACTAAAATAAATGTAAGAGCTGTCCAAACTGAAAACATCTTGCACTGACATGTCTTAAAATACATCAGTGCCCTTTGTTTTGTCTTAAAATTCACACAAGTAATGTTTTTAGTAAGGCATGTTTGTTAAAACTAGTTATATTTCCCAATTAACTAAGGCCTAAGGCCTAGTCCTGGCTTAAGCTAGTTCTTTTCCGGGAAATCACCCCAATATCTAGTATGATGAGCTCTTAATGCATACAGAAGCTTTGATGTAATAATGACCTCATATGACATTAAAGTGCACGTATAACATTGCTAAAACAACGTTGTTTGTGTATTGGCTGTAATACATGTTTTCGTGATTTGTGGTTCAAACAATAATGTACAGTTTCCATATACCGTACATTATTGTTGCTTCTCTATGCCCTGCCTCCCTGAAACGCGTTGCTTTTGTAGAAAGCTTATCGTACTGTAAAGCGCAGTGTCCACTGATTGGCCAGCTAACCAGTACGCTGTGATTGGTCTGAATACCTCTGATGTCACCTGGAAATCTGACGCTCCGTATTTGGAAGACCAGCTCCCAATGCAATACTGACAGTAGTCAATATCATCTTTACTACCTTATCGATACGAGCCGAATCGGATCCAGGAAATGCAGATGACCAAGCTGATCGATCAACTTTACTAGCACGGCTTGAGCAGGACATAACAGATTGGTAAGGAAAGGATACTAAAACATAAAACCATGTCAGCAGTAGAAACATCAAACAAGCGCTACTCTGCACTGCACAAAACTTGTGTTTGAGTCATGGTTTAAAGAGTCGGTAGTACATTTTTTAAATATGAAAACATATACTACTTACAAACAGCCTATAAACAATAAAATGTTTAGAGTCACCAAAACATTTCTTTGCAAACTTAAAACAACCTCATAATGGCCAAACTGTAGATGCTGTAATGCACTGATGATCTCATAAAAGGGCAAGCACGCACTGGCGACCTCATAATTGGCACCTTGGCAACAGTCATTCACCACTTCCTGCTTCCTGTAATGAATCAGTCAATCATTTCACTCGGTTCTCCGTCCATTTCTTTCCTCCCTTTACTTTGTCATGGCCCTTCCATCATCTCTCTGCGGGACGGACAGGGGACGGGGGTAATCTCTGGCACACTGACAGCCGTGTCAGGCGCGCAGGCAAAGCCATTTAAACACTGCCTTTTTGTTAATGGCTGTCGCAGGAAGGAGACGAAGCAGAGTGATGGAAAGATCTAAGGAGGGAAAGAGAGAGAGCCAAGGAAGGCACACAATGGCGCGAAAGTCGGGAACAGCCTCCCTTGCGAGTTGCTGTGCACACATGTGAATTTGTACAGAGACACGCTAGCGTGCTTTCTGACAGCTATAAACATACGTCCCTGGGTTCCCCGGGAACGCTCTGCTATTAAGATGCATTTCTGTCTATCCGGCGCCAATGGAAATGCCACGGTTTGCACCTCTCAACTTAGGGCCGACGGTAGAGTGTCGATTTTCCACAGGCACTGTGATAAATTCAGGCTCGCATTCAACGTTAATGGAAGCGCAAAGTATATTGTTTATGCACGCACCCGTGTGCGTGCTCTGGCAAACAAACAGAAGCGGCGTAAATAAAGGAAAACGATCGGCAAAGTGCCGTGCTCTGGAACGAGGCAGTGGAAATGTCATCAAAGTAATCAATAGATTGGACAGATCGAGCCGCAATAAATACCATTTCGAGTTTAGTGTGACCTGAAAGGGGTTACAAATGCACTGATGCAAAACTCACAAACATTCATTTCATCAAAATAAATTTCGCTCTCTCAATTTCACTTGAATGATAAATCTACAGACATTTACAGGTATATTACCCATTAAAGACTGAAAAAGAATTTGTTTACAGCCAAATGTTCCCAATTATCTCTAACTGTGATGATATTTATAAGAAATATACCCTGGTCGCATTCATCACGAACAAACAAACAGTCTAATGAATACACAATGTCCCTGTTTCTAAACATAACTCAAAACATGCAGCAAAATATTTACGCTCCAATTTATTCTCAGATAGATATTAATACTAGGCTACATTAACTCATACAGATAAGATGTGATGGGTCACAGCAGCTGTGTGTTTGCTCACCTGCTGTGTGCCTGTTGAAATCAAACATGCGCTCAGTTCATTGACAAATAACTGGCCACGGGTTTGAAGGGAAACTTTATCCCATAATATCTTACCTAAATATCAACTTATATATTGTATGACACGTGTTTAGGATAAATTTAGAGACAAAAATCACTTGTAATACTTCATCACAACAAAAGATCAAATCAAATTGACGTCCACTGACGTCTGCTACCTTTGTGCATTCATTCATGGAAACATTGAAACGGCTTTGGCTTTACACGGTTTAGACAATCAATTTATCCGGTTGAAGGACACCTGAATTTTAAAAGGGAAAATCTCAGTGTATGATTCTCCATGTTTTTAATTTGAAATAAAACATGTTTACTTTTACAGTTTGGAGTTTTTGTAGCCTATTTATATTCATATTTTGTACTTTGTTTTATTTTTAAGTTGCTGTACTGAATCTAGTGTAAGCCCCATCTGTTCAGGGTGTTTCCCGCCTGCAGCCCGAGATGCTGGGATAGGATCCAGCCCTCCTGTGACCCTACTGGGGGTTTGGAGAATGGATGGATATACAGAATCTGCCCAATATGAGACAGCAAAGTGCCCATTTCATAACAAGAGAATTTACTGGCCCTCTGCCTGTCATGCACTCCAAAATGCCTAAGCAAGAAAAAGAAACATCCAGAAAATAAAACAAACCAGTTTTCGCTAGCTTTCAAAAAGTTTGACATATTCCCCATATTATGTTCTACTTCAATGAATATTTATCATGCTAGGTTTTTGAAAGTAGGTACACCTTAAAGTTTTAAAACTATTGAACATTTTCAATATTGTCCAGGAAAGAAACATATACTTTAAAGGACAAATTCAGTATTTTACACTTAAAGCCCTGTTTTCAGATTGTTTATGATGAAATAGAACGGTTTTGACTGAAACTGAAACATATGGGGCTGCCCCGAGAGTTTTTGGGTGTTTGTTGTTTCACCTCCGACTTCTATAATGGGTGTATAGGTGCACAGGAACAATCCTTCCTAAAATGCATTAAACTTTCGTTTACAAAGACGTGAAACTCACCGAGTGGTCAGGGGTGTTTACTGATATGCTCACACAAAAATCGCTGCAAAAGATGCTTTTCAACAGGTGTTTCAGCATTCGTTGTAAACTTGTGGACCTATTTTTCCAAACGCCTCACACCCGTATATTCTTCCACTGAGAGCTTGAATAATAGACAACCCAGCCCAGTTGGTGGCGGATTAATACCGTACCTCACAGCACATCTAATACAAGTCAATAGAGTTGACAAAAACTACGATAAAACCTGTTGGAATGCGTCTTTTGCAGCGATTTTTGTGTGAGCATATCAGTGAACACCCCTGACCACTCGGTGAGTTTCACATCTTTGTAAACGAAAGTTTAATGCATTTTAGGAAGGATTGTTCCAGTGCACCTATACAGCCATTGTAGAGGTGGGAGGTGAAACAACAAACACCAGAAAATTCTCGGGGCAGCCGCATATGTTGAGATTTCAGTCAAAACCGTTCTATTTCATCATAAACAATCTGAAAACAGGGTTTTGAGTGTAAAATACCGAACTTGTCCTTTAAATTTATTGAAGATATGTTTACCTTTCGCAAAAACCCCACACCATATGGGGTAAGCCGTCAAAACAGACTCTTCATTAAACAGACCACTAACTCTTTCCCCGCCATTGATGAGTTATCTTGTCAATTAAGAGAAAACATTTGCGTTAGAAAGGTGTTTCTGAAGAATTTTTATGTTAATCTACAATACCGCGATCATCCACTAAACGGCGCACTTTACCAATTTATAAAAAAACTGAAGTCAAAACGATCCTTATTCATTTTAAACTCTATGTCTGTTTTGATAATCATTCTGAATCTGATCTCTCAAAAAAAAAAATCCTTCACAAAAACGCAATTATTTCAGCTTTTTTCAAACAAAAAAAAAAAAATTTAGAAAAATACCCATGTTTAAGAGTTTATAAGCAGAGAAAAAAAATAGATGGGATGAAACGGGTTTTTCTCGTTTTGTTTGTTTGTTTAAAAGCAAGGGTCTGTTCTTTTATTTGATATATTTGTATGTTTATATGTTTAGAAGAAATTTTCCTGGAAAGCATTTTGTGAAACTTGTGAAAATCACAAAAAATGCTGGTGGGCAACTTAAAAAAATAAATAAATAAAAAAGGCTGGCGGGGAATGAGTTAAAAGGTACATTTAAGAACAGGCGCTGCTAAAACTAACCCGTGTTACAACAAGGTCCCTTTAGAGAAGATGTCTGCATGACTGTCAGTTATTTGTGACCTAAATCTGCTGTAAAAGTTCAAGTTGTTATATGAAATGCTTAAATGTGGGCCAGGCTTCTTTAGGTATAGACTATATAACATTAAAATAGTGCAAGTTAATGTCCATGCATCTTCTTTGTCTTCGTCACCACACTTTTTCCCTCATATTTTAAATGCTTATGATATTGTTACTTGTCCGACACTTGAATTACACACTATTTAAATAGTAATTTTAGTATATTAATGTCTTGATATTGTTGATAATGTTTGGAGACAAGTTTTGGTGATCAAATAAAAGGTTTTTTATTTGCAGATCACTATATACAGTCGTGGAAAAAAATCAGTTTTTTTCTAGATTTACTATTTATAAATATATGTTTAAGTAAAAATATGTTTTTTTATTTATTTATTCTGTCAACATTTCTGACAAATTTTTAATAAAATTATGTTTTTATTTGAATTTATTTACTGAAAATTGAAATGGTTAAAACATGGTCAAAATATATATTATAAAAAAAAACTGATTTGTTTAAAGTCGCATCTATCAGTGGTCTTATCATGATTTCAGTCTTTTACATTTGCTGTTGGGTGACTTTATGTAACTCCAAGGTTTGCTTTTGTTGAAATTCAACAGACACTTGACTGATATGGTGAAAACTGATGTGGTCTCTTATTAAATATATATATATATATATATATATATATATATATATATATGCATCCAGAAAAACTAACTTCATGGCAATTCAAAATAATGTAAGGCTGTGCTCCAAACTATTTAAGCTCTGCTTATTTGGAGTAAACAAAATATGGTCATCAATCTTGGTCAATCAATCTGTTTAACACTTAAGTACATTAAAACTCTTAAGAAAAATTTAAATATTTATTACTTTTACTTGAGTAATCATTTATTAAAGTTTTATTAGGGCATCTGTGCATTTACTCAACTTGATTTGTGTACTTCGTCCAACACTGATCTTTAAAGCCGCTTGCTAAGGACAACATAAAACAACATTTTCAATTAATCCTGACATCAGCTGTACCATAAATTTTGCACCATAAATGTTTCTTAAAAATGACTTTAAAAAAATTCTTGACAGAAATGCACTGTAATATACATAACTATACAGTATATTAGTCATGCAAGACCTTGCATAATGAACTGTATTGTCTTATCTTAGAATGAGAATGAATAATCTTTACTGTGCACCTAACTTTTAAAACTTGGGCTACAGAAGGGTTGAGGGGAAGACTGTCCCCCTGTGGCAGGATGGGATAAAACTGAAACAGTGATGTCATGAGAGAGGATGGAGAAAAAGAGATGGAATAAGGAAAGTAATGAAAGAGTCTGTAAGACAGTGAGTCCAGCACTAACACTCACTAACCTCTCCTGACCTTTTACACACCAGAAGTACAAGGTTCAGAAAATTGAGCCGGTGTGGTTGGCCTCTAGTGGCCCGGCCATCCACGCACCTCTATTTAGTCTACCCTAACTGAAGAATGAATCAATACTCCTCTCTCTCCTCCGAGGCGTATTTCTACACTCGATGGACAGGGAAAGGACGGGGAGGAGGTGGGGGATTGCGAGCAGCTGATTCCCCCTCTGAAAAGCAGTCATCGGGTTATGTTTGTGTTTTAAGTAAAAATTCGCTTCAAAGTCTTCAAAGGTCTCACTAATGTTTACCCAGTTACAGTATGTGCAAAAAGTATAGAGGTATCTGTGTATGCTGCGACACGCATCCGATACCTCTCTCATCTTCTAGACTGTATTAATTTGAATGCCAATTATTGCGTTATTAAGCATCCCATCTCGGTCTGATTTTGATTGTGTGAACAGCGGTATTCTCTCACCGTCACCGTTTCTCATTTCTCAATGTTCCGCCTCGCTCCTTAGCAGCAGATGAGCGGGCTTGGTTGTTGCCTGGGCAACAGGATGCGGCAGAGGAGGGAAGCTGATTACAGATGCCAGTGCAGTCCGAGGCTGGCAGGGTGATTGTAAAGCTATCTCTCTCTCTCTCTCTCTCTCTCTCTCTCTCTCTCTCTCTCTCTCTCTCTCTCCTCTCGTCCGCTCTCTAGAGACAATGCCATCAAGCAGGCTGGAGAGGAGCCAGCCCAAAGGTCCTCCTCTCACTCACCGGATTCTGTTCATGAGGTGCAAGCTAAAATCACTCCAAAATATTTGCTGTACATCTGTGCATCGTCCCTCTTCTCAGATTATGTAGAAGTAAACACTTGAACTACTGGGTTTATACATATAGCTGTATAGTTCGCGGTGGCGGACGATGACTTCTTTTTTCGAGATGCGAAATTCATCACAACATATTTGTAGCCCATCATGTTTGTGGTTCCTTTTTTCAAAATATGTGTTCTACGCTTTTGAGAGATCCCGTGCGCATCACGTGTCTTGTCAAATAAGTGCCTGCTTCAGATGCGTCTAAGGGCCTTTTTACACCTGGTCACTTCATGTGTTTCTCTGATCAGATAGCTATCTGATTTGTTTAAACGGTTCCATTTACATTTGGCCACATAAATACGTCTTTGCAAAATAGATATGAATCTGATCTTTTACTCCCACCCAAAATGCAAATACACTATTTATTACTCCGCCTTAAAAAAAACTTAAGACGACGTTTATGCAACAAAAGGCAGCACTTACAGTTTGTTTACTGTATGTTGGGCAGGGGACGTGCGTTTCCAGGAGAGTGACGGCGCTGTGATTTAATGTACAGGTCCATGACGGGAAAAGCGTTTACAAAACTCTCTCTCAAAGTTTTATTTCTTTGTTTAATACCATAACATTTGAGTTGAGCTTTTTTACCCGCTGTCGTCGCTCCATAAAGCAACAAGCGTGTCGTCTTTGTTTCTTTGCCTCTTTGCCGGCCAACTTCCGGGTGACGTATTAACGTTTGGGAGGAGTTATGAGCTGAAAGATGTGGTTTCATCAACCAGATGTATTTACACTTGTCCAGTTTCATCTGAAATGCATCCCAGACCACCTCCTGAAGTGGTTTGACCTGTTTTTTTACGATCGGATAGCTATCCGATCAGAGAAAACGCATGAAGTGACCAGGTGAAAAAAGCCCCTAAAGGGTTTATGATAAAAGAGACGTTTGCGTTTGCCAGATACTCACACAATATCATGCGTAATCAAAGTTTACTGTTAAGGGAGTGTCTTGCGGTTTTGACTCGTGTGCAGCAGGCACTTATTTTGACAAAACACGTGATGCACAGGATCTCTTGATGCGCAGAACACATATTTTGAAAAAATTAACCACACACATGACACTCCGAACACTTATTTTGAATTTGCGCCCCTCCGATGAGCAGTCACGAGCCGCCACTGATTGTTCGCCCAGTGTGTTTCTGTAAAGTATATGAAAAAAACACCTTTTATAGCCTATATTATTATTTTAATTACTAAATTATTATTATTATTATTATTATTATTATTATTAATTGTTATTATTATTATTATTATTATTATTATTATTATTATTATTATTATTATTATTATATTGTTATGATTATTAATATTATTATTATTATTATTATTATTAATAATTATTGTTATTATTATATTATTATTGTTATATTATTATAATTAATTTTATTATTATTATTATTATTATTATTATTATTATTATTATTATTATATAATATTATTATTATTATTATTATTATTATTATTATTATTATTATTATTATTATTATTATTATATATTATTAACCACCAGCAGCCTAAATAAATAAAAAATCTGGAAATGTCTATTACTTTAATGCAATATATTTATTTATTTATTATAAGACATATTGCTGAATAACTATAAAATTCGTTGACATGCCATTAATCGAAAGTTACAGACCTTGACAAAATCGCTACAATATAGCCTACTATGAATTCCTTGTTGACAAAACAGGAATTCTGACAACAATATGGATATCTTGTCCAATCTCACCAAGGAATCCATCATCACTGTTTGGAGCATGTTTATATTTATGTGGCTTTGCTGGAAAGAAAATGAAAAATCCCTCAGATATATATTACAAAAAGGATGAGAGTTTATCTGAATCTCAAATACTTCAGTCAAGTAGAATAAGAGCATTTTATTGCCATGTGTAGGAATAAAATGAAGTTGCTTTACATTCAGTGTTAGAATCAGCAACTGCTTTGGCTGTTGGGTGGGTGTAACACATTGAGCAGTGTCCTTATATTTAATTTAAAAACAATACAATGCACTAATTGTCTTTACATGCATTTTTATATATACAGTACTGTGCAAAAGTCTTAGGCCACCATGCTACCATTAGATGTGTTGTTTTTGTATAGTAATCAAATATAATGATTTCTCAGCTTCTTTTTTAGAATACAACCAGAAAAACACAGGAAATGTGTATGTAGTATTAAAAACTGTATAAAAGTATAAGCTGAAGTGTCAAGTATTTAGGTTAAACTCCACTTCCTCTTAAACCTAAATGAAATTAAATCCTAATTTCCAATTCTAATCGAATGACTTCAGGACTTCAGTCTCCTCAAAAAAGCTCAAGATGTGTTTCATGCCAAGCGAGGTCACACTAAATACTGACTGATGCCTGAAGAAGACATTTAGTTCTGAAAATTGTTTTGTTTTTAATTTTGTATACATTTTTCTGTATTTTCTGTTTGCATCTTAATGAAAAGATTGAAAAATAAATATGGATGGACATTAAAACTTTGCTAAAACAACAACGCTGGTGGTGGTGGTCTAAGACTTTTACACAGTACTGTATGTAGTTTCATGAAATTATTGAAAAAGGAAGCAGATTAAAAGTGTGTACAGAACTTAATTTCAATTTATGTTTCACACTCCATTTTAGTACTTAAAATTAAATTAATTAGTTTAATGAAAATCATTTTCATTAAAGGTGCCAAAGCATGCACTGAAATAATATGTTAAATTGATATCTCTGAAAACATGTGGCTTAATCAAGTGCAAAACATATTCGAAAAGTGTCTTGAATAATAATGTTGAGCTCTGCTCTGATTGGCTGTTTCTTAGAGCGTCTCAGTAGCTCTGTTTGTATGTAAACAGATCTTATGTTTTAGCCTGTATCAGACGAAGATACAGAATTTGAGGAATAATCAATTGTTTGGAGATTGTTAATGGACGTGGCAAGTATGGACATGCAAAACGTAACTGTAACGTCAATAGTAGAACTTCAGCCTTAATGCTAGCATATAACATTAACTAGCATATAGCGCTAACTCAGCAGTCACAACTTTGTTTTTAACAACATTGTACTTAACGTAACGACTGTAACGACACAGTTGGTGTTATGTTAAGATTGCTGCCTTCTGCATGCACAAGGAGGTGGAAACAATCGCGTTTGAGGCTCACAATATGTCATTACCATGTACAGAGCTCATATTATTCATATATGCCTCGTCACTAAGCAACAAGTAAATGCGTGCTGGTTTGTTTGCCTCAAAAGGAATGTCGAAGATGCAATAAACACAATGCATTTTTATATATACAGTATATATCTTACTTGAGAGCTTGCATCTTTGTCACTTTTTCACCCCTGATAAGTTTGCTTTCCTGATCGACTGTTATTATAGCATTTGGCAGTAAGGCACACCTGTCTTCCTGTTACGTTTCCACACCTCTGATTGGTTATAACAACGGGACATCAGCAAAGGAGAGACAGACAGCGGTAGCTGATTGAACAAGCAGAGAATATACTTTATATCTCGGCTGTAAATAAATGATGGCATATATGAATACAGTATGAGATCTTAACACCCACGACAGTGTTATTGCTCAGTCGTGCTCAGTCATCCTCAATTTCTCTCTTATTTCTCCGTTCACTTTCGCCTGAGAAGAAAATAAAATGTGGAGGAACATTTCCCTCTCTCACCCACCCTGTCTGTCTTTATCAATGTTTTTGTAACACCTATTGAGCCGAATACATAATTAGCGTTTCATTAACCTAACCCTGACTGCCGAGCCAACTAAAGGCAACCTGACACATCTTAACCGGCAAAATGTGATGGGCATACTGAGAAACAATAATACAAAGCAAGGACCTCATTATAATGACAGGCGTGTTGGGTCGGCTGCAGAGAGCGAGGCTTATTTTGCACCATTCATCGCATTGATCTTACCTGATCGGTTAGGCTGGTAACTAATTTAAACAGCAAATTTAATGCTAATTAAACACTTGCAGGTTAACCATCTGATGAGGTTTTAGTTTAACAAGTCCCTGACTATTTGTCTTTGCTTGTTTTCTCTTGGTTTATAAGGTTCAATAACAATTAAGTAAACTTTTCAGGTGGAAACAATACGACCTGGTGAGGATTCAGCTTGCGTGGCGCACTGACCTTTAGCGTGCGCCACTGTCCTCATACATAATCAAGTGTTGTGGGGAGCTGATCAGATTTTAGCAGCATATACTACATTAAAATTACAGACCTTACGTGTGTAGCCTGCACACGTAGACTTGTTCGCAAGCTTAAGGTCTCATTCGTGCATGAAATTATCAAACTTAATAAAAAAAGAGGGGAAAAAAGACAAAAGTGATATATATTTTTTTGAACTAGCAAGCTTCCTACCCAGTCCTCATTTGGGAATAAAAGGGGCAACATGTTCTCATGGAAATCCGTGATATAGTCACGGAAAATTTGATCACTTTATCCGTGACCATGGATGCCTTTCCGTGTCAGTCCCACGAATTTCTTGTGTCATTTTATGTATTGTTTACTCATAGTTTTTTTTCCTTTTTTCAAATCATTGTCGCTTGGGGGTTTGATTTGGGGTTTGCGTTAGGATGCACTTTTATGTTAAGATGTACTTTTATGTATTGGTTTCTACATGTCTTTCTTCCGCTTTTAACCCTTATGTGTTGTTGTGGATGTTTTTATCCACTAGAGGGTTTTTTACTCTTACGCCACAACTTTCTCTGTGTTTCATCAAATTGAATGATTTTTGGTGACAAATCTTATATTTACATATATTTTAAGAAATCTTTGAAATTTTTCAAAAATTCAACAATATACCTTGGGCAAATTTACTACCCTTTCGTGTTGTTGGTAGATGAAAACATTCACTAAATTCAACGGCTATAAAAATGTTTCAGATGAATATTTTTTCCAAAATATTCTGTAAAAATCTTCTCTGCATTAGATTTATAAAACATCCAGCCCAGTCTCATGAAATTTCGTTATATAGTCACATTTTTTTTTAAATTCTTTTTTTCGTGCTATTATTACGAATTTTCGCGTTTTTCCGTGATCATATAACGAATTCCTGTTTTCGTGTGATTATCACGTATTGGTTTCTCAACTGTTTTGTCCTATTTTCTTACCATTGTCGTTTCGGTTTAGGGTTAGATTTACATAAAATGACATCACTAACCAAACCCAACTCTTACCCTAACGCCAGGCGACATATAAATTGTATAAACCAATATATAAAGTGACATTCTAATGCAAGCACCAAATCTAACCCTAAACCGAAGCGACAATAGTTTAAATATAGGAAAAAGCAGTTGAGTAACCAGTTGAGTAACCAATGCGGAAGATAATAGCGGTATTGCGGAAAGACAGAAAATCTCGTCATTGGCGGGGAAGCGTTTTCTCTTAATTGACGAGTATCTCGTCAATGGCGGTGAAAGAGTTAAGATGCTTTTTCTCGATGAGCAAAACGACCCAAGAAAATAAGTTCTTAGACCAAAAATATCAAATTTATGTAAAATTGTGCATAAAACAAGCAAAAAAAATAATAATAATCTGCCAATGGGGTAAGCAAATTTTTCTTGAATTTAGTGTTTAAGAAAAATGTTCAAGATTTTTTTTTTTTTGCTCACCCCATTGGCAGACTTTTTTGCTTGTTTTATGCACAAATTCACTTAAATTTGATATTTTCGGTCTAAAAATTAGACTTATTTTCTTGGGTCGTTTTGTTCATCAAGAAAAAGCATCTTAATTTAGAATTTTTTGATATTTTTACTGAAAACAAGACAAAAATACTAATATTTTTTTCTTGAAAATATTTTTTGCAATGTACAGGCAAAATCTGTGGCACTGACACAAAAAAGACATCCGTGGTCTCGTCACGGAAAAAAGCTGAATTCCGTGACATGGTCACAGATAAAGTGATCAAATTTTACGGCTTTTCATGAGATCAGGTTGAAAGGGGAAGTCTGTTACAAACTGTTGTTTATGCTTCCCTTTAAAATTCCTCCTTTTATTCTATGAAGAAGGCAATCCCACAATGCATTGCAAATAATGCAGGGACATGATGAGCATTAATATTTCTCTATCAAAACGTATACATATACTCAAGATACAATATCAGTTTGGATGCTGCCTATGTAGAAAAACAAGGCATCTCTGTAAGTTTTAGGATAGAGCCAGCATAAGAGAGAGAGAGAGAGAGAGAGAGAGAGAGAGAGAGAGTGAGAGAGAGAGAGAGAGAGAAAGAGAGAGAGAGAGAGAGAGAGAGAGAGAGAGAGAGAGAGAAAGATAAATGGAAAATCGGAGGACAATGTCCTCTTCATGTTCAGAGAAGACATTCAAGGCCTATCTTGTCCCGATGAAAGATGAAAAAGAAAATAATAAAAGATAAAAAAAGATTCAACATATTTGCACGGTTAATAATTAATTGCGTATGGCATGTTTCATCTTTAATGTGCATCGCTGGGGGTTCGATTCACCCACACACCCCTCAGAGGCATAACAGGAAGGACACACAAATGGCATTCTGTGTGTGATCTTGTGTGCAGTGTGTATTAATAAACATTAACTTGATGAGTTCATAAATAGGGTACGCAGAACAGTTTGTGAAGGAAAAGGTGTGAACAAGAATGATGAACATTAAGTTATTTTTTTATGTAGGTACTGTATGCAAAGCTTATCAGATATAGTAGGTTATATGGATGCGATGCAGGAAGCATTGAGAAAAACTGGTATGAATGTCATAAAACACAAGAGATATTAAAAAGCGAGTTATGCCTTGACTGAAGCCAATCTCTCCCTGCCATTGCCTATATTGGGAGCTTGGGATGCCCATTAGCACAATCAAATAACAGTGATGACTGCGCCAATATCACTGCATCTCCCCAAACAACACTCACTACACCAAAACAACATGCTGGTGGACAAATCCACCAACCGTTTAGACGAACAATCACCATAACTATTAATGCCGGCAGGAAATTTGCACAAGTATTATTACCAGTATTGCCATAGTATATACAGTTGTGCTTATACGTTGTTTGGCTTAAGCCATTTATTATCAATCAACGGTGTTTACTCTTTTTAAATAATAATGACAACAGAAACTACCCAAATGACCCTGATCAAAAGTTTACATACCCCAGTTCTTAATACCGTGTATTGATCCCTTTAACATCAATGACAGCTTAAAGTGTTTTGTGGTAGTTGTGGATGAGGGTCTTTATCTTCTCAGATGGTTCTTCTTGGCAAAAGACCTCCAGTTCCTGTACATTCTTGAGCTGTCTTGCATGAACTGCACATTTAGACTGGAAACTGAGATGGCCACTCCAGAACCTTTATTTTATTCTGCCGTAGCCTAGCCAATGACAGGGCGACTTGGTCTTGTGTTTTGAATCATTGTCATGTTGGAATGTCCAAGTACGTACCATGTGCAGCTTCCGGGCTGATGAGTGCAAATTTCCCTCCAGTATTTTTTGATAATCTACTGCATTTACCTTGCCATCAGTTTTTACCAAATTTCCTGTGCCTTTGTGACTCACACATCCCTAAAACATCAGTGACCCACCTCCGTGTTTCACAGTAGGAATGGTGTACCTTTCATCATGGGCCTTGTTGACTCCTCTCCAAATGTAGCGTTTATGGATGTGGCCAAAATGTTCAATTTTGGTCTCATCACTCCAAATGACTTTGTGGCAGAAGGTTTGAGGCTTGCCTCTGTGCTGTTTGGCATATTGTAAGCGGGATATTTTGTGGCATTTGCGTAGTAATGGCTTTTTTTCTGGCGACTCGACCATGCAGCCCATCTTTTTTTAAGGGCCTCCTTATTGTGCATCTTGAAACAGCCACACCACATGTTCCCAGAGAGTCCTGTATTTCAATTGAAGTTATTTGTGGGTTTTTCCTTTTCATCCCAAATCAATCGTTCTGGCAGTTGTGGCTGTGGTTTTCTCATTTTCCAAATCTTAATTACAGTTTGAACACTGCTGATTGGCTTTTTCAGTTCCTTGGATATCTTTTTATATCCATTTCCAGTTTTTTACACTGAAAAATTTAAATTCGTTCAATTTACTTATTTTTTAAGGTAAGTGGTTGCAATCCATTTATTTAAGCTACATTTAAACAAAAAAATAGAAAAATAAAATAAAAAACTTTTGTTTAAATTTAGCTTAAATAAATTGATTGCAACCACTTACCTTAAAAAATTGAGTAAATTGAATGTTTTTTTTTTTCAGTGTTTCAGTTTTTCCAGTTTTCCCTGCAGATCCTCCAAGTTTTTGTTGTCATTATGATTTAAAAGAAATAAACATAATAGATTGATAATAAATTGCTTCAGCCAAACGTCTCAGGTTACGTATGTAACCCTAGTTCCCTGAGAAGGGAACGAGACGCTGCGTCGCCATAGCAACGCTTTGGGGAACGCCTCGGCGTGACTAATCTGAAGCACGTGTAAAACATAAACAATGATGAGATAATTGTATACTGACCGTAATGCCGTGCGGACCAGGGGTATAAGAAGGCATCCTACACAAACACACTCGCTACCCAGTGCCGAAGCAAGTGCCTGCAGGGATGCAGGGAGTATGGCATGGAGACGCAGCGTCTTGTTCCCTTCTCAGGGAACTAGGGTTACATACGTAACCTGAGACGTTCCCTTTCGGGGAACTCGAGCTGCGTCGCCATGGCAACGCTTTGGGGAACGAGATGCCCACGCTTCCATACTACCAAATGCCTGCAGCGTGTATAACTGAACACAGTCAGGGCAAAAGAACCTGGGACCCTAAAGAGGAGTCTAGGTCTAAATCATAAAATCTGACGAAGGTGAGCGGCGAAGACCAACCGGCCGCATCACATACGTCCTGGAGTGAAGCGCCTGACCCTAAGGCCTTAGAGGCAGCCATACCCCGGGTAGAGTGGGCCCTCACAGCGACGGGTGAGGGTATACCCTGATGTTCATAAGCCAGTGAGATAGCATTTACTATCCATCTGCTCAGAGTCTGCTTAGTCACCGGTAAACCTTTTCTGGGTAAACCAAAGCACACAAATAACTGCTCGGACTCCTCCACTGAGCAGTCATGTGAACATATGTATCCAGTGCTCGCACAGGACACACCAAATTCAGCTTTTCCTGGTCCGCACTCCTGAATGGGGGAGGACAAAGGGCCTGCAGAACAATGGGCTTCGGCACATTGTTCAGCACCTTAGGAACAAAACCTGGCTTTGGGTGTAGAAAAGCCTTAGCCATCCCGGGTGCAAACTCAAGACATGTCGGAGATACCGACAGGGCCTGAAGGTCCCCCACTCGCTTAAAGAAGTAATAGCCAGAAGGAACACAGTCTTAAAGGCCAGAAACCTATCTGGCGAAGTCTCAAGTGGCTCGAACGGAGCTAACGAGAGCCCTTCCAGCACGACCGCTAGGTCCCAAGTGGGCACCCTAGAGCGACTAACAGGTCGCAATCTACGAGTCCCACGAAGAAAGCGAGCCACTAATGGGTGTCTACCCACTGACGAGCCTTCCACAGGAGTATGGTAGGCAGAAACTGCTGCCACATAAACCTTAAGGGTGGAAGGAGTTAATCCATCAGAGAAACGCTCCTGCAGAAACCTCAGCACTACGTTGACAGGCAGTTATAACTGGGTCTGTCAGATGAGCTGAACACCAAGAGGTGAACATTTCCCACTTAAGGGAATAAAGTTGCCCCGTGGAGGGATAAACACAACCACGGGGGAAAGCATACAGACGTAGCCTCGGCCATGCCTGTACCATGGAAAACCACAGTGGGCAAAGTGTGGTGTCCTGGGATGCAAACAGATCTACCTCTGCGCATCCAAATCTTTTCCAGATGTGGTTCACCAAATCTAGATGAAGTCTCCACTCCCACCAGAGATGTATGTTGTCTCGAAGGGGCATCTGCCACATTCAGGTGGCCTGGTATGTAGACTGCCCTCAGAGAGTCCAGAAGTGTATGGTAGGCAGAAACTGCTGCCACCTATATCTTAAAGGTGGAGTAAAGATATGGTCTCCACAACCTCAGTTGGTAGCATGACATTCTTCCAAAGGAGTATGGTAGGCAGAGACTGCTGCCACCTAAACCTTAGTGTGGAAGGAGTCAACCCAGCAGAGATATGCTCCTGCAGAAACCTCAGTACTACGTCAAGGGGCAGTTGACTGGGTCTGTCAGGTGAGCTGAACACCGAAAGGTGAAGTTTCTCTACTGAAGGGCATAAGCTTCCTCGTTAAGGGAGCTCTGAAGTTATCATCTGGTTCCCACAACCTCATTCGGGAGCATGAGGTCCTTTCAAAGGAGCATGGTAAGCAGAGACTGCTGCCACCTAGACCTTAAGGGTGGAAGGAGTTAAGCCAGAACTTCTGTGGCAGTGATTTGGGAAAAAAGAAAGCCACATTGGGCAGTGTGTGCGGTCCTGAGACGCAAACAGATCCACCTCTGCGCATCCAGATCCTCTCCAAATGTGATTCACCACATCTGGCTGGAGTCTCAACTCCCCAGCAATGGGTGTTGCCATACAGGGCATTCGCCATATTCAAGTGGCCTGGGATCTAAACTGTCGTCAACGAGCACAGTTTGTCCAGAGACCACAATGTCATTATCCCAAAATCAATAATGTAGTGATTTTGGCACTCTCAGCTTTCCATACTGTACTCCAACCTGTGGGGAGTGCGTCGGGTCAGCGTCACACGCCAGTAGCGCGCACCCAAAAACAGGCCTTCGGATGGAAACCAAGGTCTTCTCCACACCACCAGTGCACGCAGGCAACAATGCGTGACTTTGATTGCAGACCTCCTTAGAAATTTATTTAAGAAAACACCAATTTGATGCCTGTCTAGACAAACACATGATGGCTCCTCAGGTCTAGAAGGAAATGGGACTCCAACCCATACCATCATCATTTCCAAGGCAATTTCAGTGCCATAGCCGATGATGAGTTTCAGCGATTTTTGACCCTTTTGGCTTTCCATAATCGCAACAACCTGTAAGGGATGTGTCTGTTCTCAGCGTAACACGCCAGCAGCGCACACCCAAAACAGTCCTAGGATAGAAACCAAGGTTTCCTCCACACCACCAGAGCACGCAGGCAACAATGCGTGACTTTGATTGCAGACCTCCTTAGAGATTTATTTAAGAAACCACCGATGTGATGTCTGTCTAGACAAACACATGATGGCTCCTCCGGTCTAGAAGGAAATGGGAGTCCAACCCATACCATCATCATTTCCAAGGCAATTTCAGTGCCATAGCCTATGATGAGTTTCAGCGATTTTTGACCCTTTTGGCTTTCCATAATCGCAACAACCTGTGAGGGATGCGTCTGTTGTCAGCGTCACACATCGACAACGCGCACCCAACACAGGACCTTGGGACAGAAGCCATGGCTTTCTTCCTGTTACCAAAGCACGCAAACAACGGTGCGTGACTTTGATCATGCGAGACGGGTTTCCCCTCAGGAAAAACCCTCCCGTGTTGAATGGAGGCATAAGCTCTAATGTAAGGAATCAGTCCTCGGATCTGATTGCATCGCAATCGGTTTCAGTAACAGCATAGCACTGAGCCGCATCACTGAACGATTCCCCTCCTTTTGGAACAATAAAGTAAAGGCTGTAAGCTGTCATTTCTCATGTGGAGGTTCTACAGCCTCCTGCACAAGAATGTAGCCATGCTCCACTACTGGAGCCAGCTGTATGCAGATGAAGGTTAATGGCGGCTGCCTGTCGTACTACGCACCGAAAGGGAAGCAGGCACCCATGAATGAGGTGTGAGCTGCTTTGCTTTAATGAGAAAGTGAGTGCCACGAACGAAGACGTCACCCGCCTCAGCAGATGAGGGTCTCGAATCGTAACACACAAAATCATTATCTGACTTATGGCGCACCAGCGGCCGATCAGGAGAATAAATGCTGTGCACAGCTGTACAAGCAACACACAGCATAGACACAAATTCACTGTTTGACTCATCGAACAATGACAAACAGCTCATGCAGGCTGTGACAGGCAGATACACATACATAGTCTACACATACAGGTGTAAAAAACGTATGTATATATAATACCTCCGTACTGTAAAAAGAGGAGGCTTCACGTGGAAACTGCACGTTTAGCCTTAAACAGTAGGCGGATTAGGAAGAGGATCCATCGGAGACAGACAGCTGAAAATATATGGCTCTCACGCAGGGCGCCTTCCCGATCCGGCGAGAGAGAGAGACTTCACGTGCAGGCGGAGATACCGCCGCCTGCACGAAATCATATGGCGACTCCCAGGAGCGCAACCGCCGCTGAAAAGCGGGATCGCAACCGCGAGCCCAAGCTTCCTAGAGAGTGAGAGACAGATGTCACGGGTGTAGGCGGGGATACCGCCGCCTGCACGCACGAGTGCAGTCACCGCTCTGCCTCGACAGAAGCGGGACCGGTTCCGCGAGCCTGAGATATCCTTCTCCAAACGCGAAGCTGGAGCGCAACACGTGCACGGGAATGAACACAGTGCACACAGCCAATATCCTCAAAAGCCAACTGTGCGTGCTGCGCTCGAAGACACATATACATGTGTATCCTTGTCTGTGATATCGCGCTGACAGGGAGATACACATACTTGAACTTCTTGAACATACTTCAGATTTATGCAAACATACACGTAGTCACTTGCTGAGGCACTAAAAGCGAGTGTGTTTGTGTAGGATGCCTTCTTATACCCCTGGTCCGCACGGCATCACGGTCAGTATACAATTATCTCATCATTGTTTATGTTTTACACGTGCTTCAGATTAGTCACGCCGAGGCGTTCCCCAAAGCGTTGCTATGGCGACGCAGCTCGAGTTCCTCGAAAGGGAACACTAACCATGAGTGAAAAAAAAGTTTTTGCGTTATCATTCAGATTCTCTGAAAATGTCCAATAAATCATAAATTCTGCAAGGGTATGTAAACTTATAACCACAACTGCATGTCACACAATATGGTACATTGACAGAAACAATGGTGATTATGTTGCATGTTTGTTAAATAAATCCTTCAACACATCCAACATAATGTAAAGAACATTTTGTGAAAAATATTGACTGACTAAGATTATGTCAAAGATTGAAATCAATGTCAATATCATAACCATATTATGAGACTTTAGACTGGATACATACATTCAGACAGATAAGCAGAAGGCAGGCAGACAGAAAAACAGTGAGGCAGAGACGAAATAAATATATAAATAAATAAATACATTTTCATAGAAAACAGCTACAAATGTTACTTTGATAGTTTGCTGGTTGATAGCCAGAGCCTGTGCTCTATAATCCGGGTCAGAACCAGCTCCGGGCACAGCGGGCTGAACACGGCCCTGCCCCTTTCCAAAATTGATCTCGGCATGTCAGCCTGATCGAACACTGCTAAAACCTGATGCGCCGCACCATGAGCCTCGCCTGTGCAATCTTCTCACTGACCTCCATGTCCAGCAAGAAAGTACAGTCCAGCTGGACTTCTGTGCATGCATCCTTCAGTCGTCTTTGTGATCTTACCCTGTCCCTGGACTTTAGCGGGACTATGCAACCAAAAATAACAGCCAACTCACTTTTGTGTGTGGATGTATGTATGACATGCTGCTAATACTACAGATGTAGCTGCTACAGTCCACTTTAGGCTAATTTGAAATCTGCCAGACAGCTGCCAGGTGTGCACGCTGTTCTGGCCAGCTATAGAGTAGCAGTGATCAAACGTCAAAGAAATTGCAGACCGAGCATCATCCAAAAAAACCCAGGTCTCTCCAAACACTACAAGTTATTGTATTTTCAAGTGTGAGCTATCATGGCAATGCATATATGTTTCAGAAATGTAAAAACAATCAGGAAGAATGATCTTGTATTGATACCCACAATTTTCATGTAGACATTTAGCAGACACATTTTAGGATGACTTACTTATAACAACTTGACTTATAACACTGAGAAAAATGATAAAGCAATTCATCTTAGGAAGGCAATAATATAAGAAGTGCTGTACAAAGGTAGAAATGACCATAACATTTTCAAAATAGAAAGAGAAGAAAGAAAGAGATAGAAAGAGATGCGACAGAACATAATCTGTGATAGTCTTGTCACCAACATGACAGAATACAGGTAACCTCCGTATTTTAAGGTGTAATGTGTTTTTTTAAGGGGCATCTATCATTGAGTTTGCGAAACGCAACCAACCTCAATTTCGAAACGCAATGAGAAGCTACAATAGCTGTCACAGGACAAACATGTCGTCTGAGACAATGCAGGGATGAAACACGCTCTGTAAAACAGTTTGTCCGTTTAGGGCTACTGTAGAAACATGACCGTAGCCATGTTTCTATCACCATGATTTTATTTGAATTTTGAAGTATCACACCAAAAACGAGTAATGTAAATGCCAAATTTCAATTAAAAATCTCTTGATTTGGAAAAAAGTTTTTACGTTCGCTTAAAGGCAGAGTCCACAATGTTTGAAAAACACTTTGGAAAAGGACACGGGCCGACTACCAAAACACACTTATAGCCAATCAGCAGTAAGGGGTGTGTCTACTAACCGACATCCTTGCCGGGTTGCGTATGTGTGGGGCGGGTCTATCAACAGAAGGTCCAGATTCTATAGGGGCGTGTTTGTTTAGGTGATTTCAAATATCAACATTGGCTTTCAAACATCGTGGACTCCGCCTTTAAGGTGTTTTTTGATTTCTGCATAAAAAAGTGAAAGCGTAAAATGCGAGCTGGAAATCCCTTTGCCAACTTAATTCTGACATAGCAAACATTAAACCACGAGACTGACCGTCTAGCTTTTTCCGCTGTCGTTGTCTTTATCATATATGGGGCTTGACGTCGTCACAATATCCTTGCTGCTAGTGCCTTTATAAAAAGTCTGCATTTCTTCTTCTATGCACAACATTCAGTTTGGCAATTACAAGCTGCATGGCAAATACATTAACTCTTTCCCCGCCAGCATTTTTCATGATTTTCAGAAAAGTTTAATGCCCTCCAGAAAATGCTCCTTTTTAAATATATAAACATACAATATATGAATTAAAAGAACAGACCCTCTGCTTTCAAACAAAATAATCAGTTTCATCCTACCTTTATGCGTTCTGTTTTTATCACTTCTCAAATATGTGTAGGTTTCATCAAAAACACCAAATTTTGAGCAAAAAGCTGATATAATTCCATTTTTGTGAAGGACTTTTGATAGAGATCAGATGCAGAGCGATCTTTAAAACACACGGACATATAGCTGTTTGCCCTAGGGCAATACTTCCGTGTTTTATAAGTTGCGGAATAGCGACAACTGGTGGATAATAGCGATATTGCAGATTGACGAGATAACTCGTCAATGGCGGGAAAAGAGTTAATAACTTGCCCCATTGTGACTACATGCAGTCCTGTTTCCATTTTCTACGCATAACGCATACATTGTTTTTTACTGTTGGTTACTAAGTTCAGAGTCTTCACGGGGCCATTTTTGGAGACGCGCTCCCAGCTTTCGGCTATCAACGGCAAAACGTATGCAACTCCTGCAACGCTCGCTCCAACTAGGCTACGAGAAGCATCAACAAAGGTCATGAACTGTCACAGTGGTGGTGATGGGTCAAATGTTGCACGTGTAATGGTAATTTAGACATACAAATATTGCACATATTTTCATTTGCGCTACTACCCGCCCGCATGGAGTTAATTATCCACCTGCATCGCCGGCAGTGAATTTTAGGAATGTCACAATCAACCTGTTTTAGACACTTTTATGCGGGTATCCGCGGGTACCCATTGCAGGACTCTGAATAGGTTACCCAATACCACCGTCATTTGCTCAAACAACTTGGTGGAAATGCACCTAATTCGCACTTCTTTGTTTGTATTTCTGTGCACATTTTGAAAAGATTTGCTTCTTGTTTGGGTGGAAACCCATCTAGTGACTTCCATATAAGGGGCGGTTCACATGTTGCATCTTTTGCATGTGCACATATGCTATTTTGAACGTAGTCGCTCAAGCACGCTCAAATAGATAACGACGTGAATGCGAAGTGTACGTGGTGCGACGCGCACATTTTTGCAGGCGTATTGCTGCTGTGAGTTGAAAATATGTCAACTTGTCAGAATGCCGTCCCAGGAAAGCATGTTGGAAAGAAGACGGAAAGCGGCGCGATTGCTGTGCAGTTTTAAAATAATGTTTGAAGTGGTGATAAAAACTTTCTGGTATTCACTTGTGCGCCATTGATATAGATATTAGAGACAATAAAACCCATAACGGAAGTTTCCCGCACATGCCTTATCCTAGTCATAGCAACATATAGCAGTGCCATTGTTTTGTCTCAAGATGCACACCATTGTTTTTTGTAAGGTTTGTTCGTAAAACTACTTAAATGTCCCAAAATAACCAAGGCCTAGTCCTGGATTAATCTAAACCCTATTCGGGAAACTGCCCCTTTATTACACCACTGATAATATAGTGTAAATTATATTGCATTTTAGTCAAGTCCTACATTGCACATTTAAAGGAACAGTATGTAGGATTGTGGCCAAAACTGGTACTGCAATCACAAAACTTGTGGCTAAAACTGGTACTGCAATCACACAACATAAACATCAGTTGAGGGCTGCAACTCCACTTTTTAAATGACAATATCCTGGCCGGACGACTGTTGTCAGTGATATAAGTATTTGAAATTAAAATGATTTCTTATTGTCTAGTGACATATCAGGGCCATTTTATGATTAATTGATATAAATTTCTTACATAATGTTCCTTTAAGGCTTTTCATTTCTGAAGGAATTGTGCATCTTTTTGATGACGTGACCAAAACATCATGGACAGGGAACAAAATATAAGCCATTAACATCAAAGCCCCAACGAACATAATTAAGAAAAATGTCATGTTACAGAACGTAAATGCATTGCGGACAACACTTCACATTGTCTATACGGGCAATGTGATGCCATATCTATGCAAACCTCCACATACAAACACGCATGTCTGATGATGTATATCATAGAGCTGCTCTGCTCAAGCTAGTAGGAAAAGCCTAATGAGCTAGCAAATAACTGCGGAGGCCCTGGAAACACACACACGGATGCGTGTTTAAACGACTGCAATGCGTGCATGCGCAGGCGAGCATGCGTGGTTGTCGTGGGCTTCACACGGGGTCTGGAGGAATCAAAACAGACAGAGGTGTTTATGTGCTATTCCCTCCACTGCACATGGGCAAATTGAAGGAGAGGAGAAAGTTTCCTGTTCCATAAAAGTGCTTTAGATCAATTGCGAGCAGCCAGCCCACATTAAACCCGCTTTGCGCGAAAGCAAGAAAGAGGAGGAGGCAAAGGTGGAGGGAACGAATAGCGCAGGAGGAGACTACAATTGGCAGCATGGGAAATGCCGCTTTCAATCTGCCGATGGGCGGCACAGGTCTAAACTCAAGAGACAGAAGTAAATGCAAAATTCTGCCGAACAGAGAAATGCTGAAAGATGGATATTTAATCAGGTGGAATTGTTGAGGAAAAAAAGGGGTCTCGTTTTATATCGTTTCTCTCTTCAGAATATGTACGTACAACAGTAAACAAAATTCTTTAAAGTGTAAGATGGGTACAAATAAAACGTATTTGAGTGCAGTTGCTAAGTAACCGGACGTAATTGTGTTTTCAAACGTCAAAGGCGGACATCAAAGTTATTTACTATAAGTAATCACTGCCTATACATCACAATATAGCAACGCATACCAATCCAGCATTGACAGGCGTTGTAAATCACTAAAAGAAGAAAATTACACTTACCTTATGTTTCAAACATTTGAACGAACCAGCATGTAAGAAAGAGAAAAGAAGACATTATAAGTTTCATACTTGTAAAACATAATTACATAACACAGATAAATGAATACAAGAAACTGGACATAGCCATGGGAAGCCAATCTTAAAGATCACATTCTGCTAAATAAGGAAAAAAGGTTGTGTCATTTTCATTCATTCTTTAACTTTTTCGAGTTTTATGGTTGGTTTCCCAGACAGGGCTTATCCTAAAATGCACGTTGGAGCTGCTTTAATTAAAAAATAAAAACATCTTGCCCTGTCATATTTAAGATATGACAGGGCAAGATGTTTTTTTTTTCTTCATATATCCACATATAGTGCTGTTGTTTTGTCTCAGTGTTATTTTTGTAAGGTACTGTATGTTTGTGAAAACGACTTAAATGTCCTAATATAACTAAGGGCTAGTCCTGGCTTAACTGCCCCTTACTGTAACAAGAAACCATATTAAAATAAATACTTTTCCTTTGACACGTGTGCTAATGTACTGTATCGCCCCTACACTCACAGGCCACAAACCCTCACATGCATTATCATTACCGACCAACGAGACCCATAATGCACGATTAATAAAACCCAACCCTTGCACTCATTCTCGTGTTTCTATAATGCACTTTTAGGAGAACAGGAGCATTAGATATATGATTAAATTTTTGGGGACATGTTATCATTGATTTTTTTTAGTGGAGTGAAGTGTTTTATTCAAGAAGCTTGCACAGTCTTTGGGGCACATGTTGCTCCAAGCTGTACGCAGGACTGAAAATTGTCCCGAAAGCTTGCGATGGGACATTACTGCTGTAAGTGCAAAATGGAACGCAATGAGGGATCTCAAGATGTGTTTTTTCAAGTTGTTCTATTTTCGTCTTAAATAATACACAACTACAATTAAATATAAAGATTTAAGGAAAGTTCTGAATGTGTGTGGTTGCAGCTGCAAAGGGAATAAAAGCTTTTCAGTGATGGTGTTTTGCTGCACTTCCATGATTTTCCTATTTCAGGACTGTTACACGAGTAGTTACACGAGTAAGTATGGTGGCACAAAATAAAACATGGCAATTTTTAAGCATTTTTTGGGGGGTGCCGAGGTCAAAGTGCTGCAAACTAGTGCTCCTCCGCCATACAATATAGTTCTCATTGTTTTAATCCCTTAAAAATTGCCACGATTTATTTTGTGCCACTATACTTACTCTCTTTATATAAAAGTACAGTCAACATTATTGATGAAATCTTATATGGCAGCCATTTCTGGATCATCTTGCTCAGTTAAATGCTATCACTGATTAGTAATCCCAGGCATAGTAAGCTGTTAGCCCTCTTATGACTGTTTTATTTTATTTTATTTTATTTTATTTTATTTTATTTTATTTTATTTTATTTTATTTTATTTTATTTTATTTTATTTTATTTTATTTTATTTTATTTTATTTTATTTTTTTGTTTAATAATATTATTCTAATATATTTTTATTTTTATTTTTATTATTATTCGTTTTAATGTTGGTTAACGTGCACTGTAATTTTTTTCAACTTAAAATTTTACTTGATCCAACTTTTCACTTTTTTACAGTGTATATGAATAACAATGTATGTTCCTAATATCTTTTTTTAATAATTAATTAATTAATTTAATGTTTTATTTTTTTCTGTTGATAAAAGTAAAACTATTAAAAAATACCATTTTAAAGATTTAAATATGATGATAAGTTGTCTGTAGAATAGTCGACCATTGTAACCCATACCCACTCATTACAACCTTTGTTCTACTCAAAATATTTTTTTAACCTTCTAACCATTTCTATATATCAGAAATCAATGGAGAACTTAAGTCGCTGGCCTGTGAGCAGCCAGATGAGACGGATCAAGACAGAAACGAGAAAGCGTACTCCAAAGACAGCCTTAAGATAAAAAGAGTGGGGAAAGTCTTTCCTCCCAACTCTTTTCAGCTCCCACAGTGCTTTACAACTATTTCATCTTTATTTATGTAGGTTGAGTTTGTGTGCAGGAACCGGCCACCCATTCAGCTTTGTTCATTACCGTGCCGGCAGAATGAGCCAAGAGGAGTTTGCGATGCTGTTGTGATTCATGAATATTTCCATGATTTTAAGAAGCTTGCTTTGCTCCTGCATTGCAGATAAAACAAGTTCATTTCCCTTTATCTGTATATATGCCTGTGAGCTGGAGAAAAGAGAGATATTGACGGTTTCCTGTGAAACATCTTACCTATAATAATACAAACTAATATTAGGCATCCTTATTAAGCAATGAACTCAATGAACTTTTATTTAAGTTGAAAACACGGTTTTTGGTGACATGCACAGCGATGTCGCAAACAATGTGATGTGGACATGACAAAGAATGCGTCAAAGCTTATACATGTAGCCATGTGAAAAGACCTGCACAGTACTAAAATCAACGTAACCCTAGGTGTAGAAAAAAATAAATTTCTCTGGTCAAAAATATATTTAACAATAAAAGCTAAATACATTTTGTAAAAAAAGCAATGTTCAATTGAATATATTTTTTACATTTGGAAATATATGAAGAGTTTGGTTCCAAAACGCAATAAATCCATTTTGACAAATTTCGGTAAAAACGTGTTTTCTATACCAAGAACACTATTTTCTGTTACAAACTTTCACATAGCATCTTTAGGTTATAAAAACATAAAAAATTCAAATCCATAATTTGATTTTCAAAGATTTATTATAAAAACAAATTCGTTTTTCCACAAACATGACAGTTTTTTATTTCAAAATGCTATAAATCTATTAAATCAATGTATAAATGTGCATTCATCTTTACCATTTTATAATTATTTAGTTGACTAGTGGTATACAATGATTAAAAAATAAACATTAATGGCATTAACCAAAACACTTACTTTGTCATATTAAGAAAACTGTCATTGCTCCGGTTATACTTGACGTCGTCTCTTTACATTTTTCACAGCGATCAGCTGTAAAATGTTTTGGTCCTGCTCGATTTTCGTTGACTTTGAGTAAAATAATGTAAAGTTTTTTATAAGATCCTCTGGGGTCAATGTTTTAGCATGATAAGCTTGATGCTGTCGGGAGAACAAGCACCCGAGTGCCTCTTGCGTAAATTATGAAATCTTGATGGCAGGGTCCGAAATTAACACTCGCCAAGCGCCAAATGCGGGTAGATTTTCCGTTTGGCGGCTAAATTCAAAAGGCTACCCGCCACACTGGCGGGTGATTTTCATACCAAAATATTAATGCAATATAATGTGTTTGCCAGTAACTGATCTGGGAACGAGGTGAGCTAGCCACAGAACGTCTCTACGCTCCAAGTCTCGCACTAGAGACGGTCTGTTTAGTACTGCAGGTAACTTGCGGTTTGCAGCTATCTGCTGCATATTAGCTATCAAAATGCATCCCCGCCCTGCACGTCGGGCTATCTTGACTTGTAGGGAGGAAAACATATATTTAAATGCTTATGCATTCTTTCACAGATTTGGATGGGTAATAATGGTGTATGAAATTCAGGCATTGGGAATTTAAATTACGCGCGCGAGTTTTACTTTCACTTTCGCGATCGCGCGAAAAGACGCAGTACAGAAAGCAATCCGTCATGATTTGTCATGGATTTGTTTGGCAAATCATCCAACTTCGTCCTGTCAGTCATTAATATCCTCACGTAAGAAAATTAAATCTCTCACAGCAAGTTTTAAAGTGATATAGATTGTACGGGCAGTGAAGAGAGTGACTCTCTGTTTCTGTGATTCTGTGCAGAATCTCTCTTAAAGCGACAGTAGCCCCTGTTTTTCTGATCGAAAAATGATCCAGTCTGTAACTGGATGATCCAAACTGTGAGTTTTGTGACCCACTAAACCACTTTTAAATGGTGATTAAATCTGGTGTGTGGGGATGAGCAGGAAAAGTTGGTTTACATGGAAATCCAGTCTTTTTGTTTGTTTAAAAAACAACAGCATCAAAACAACAACAAATTTGTGTTTTGATAGATGTTTTGTCTTAATATTCTACATTAAAAGTACTGTGTTTTTTATTCGGGCTACTTGCATTCATTTTGGGCTACCAAAAACTGAAGAGTGCCTGCCCAAGGGCTACCAGGGATTTTGAAATTTTGCGAGCCCTGCCATGAATGCAGCAAATTAAATTAATGTACATGTGACAAAAAAGGCTGTTTATTATTCTGGCCGGTAAAAAATGTGTTTGGTTGGTGGATTTTTTCATCTACCAGTCCCCGTGGCAGGTGAGCCAAAAAGTTAATTTCGGACCCTGCTTGATGGCTTACGTTTCTTTCCCGTCACAGAAAACCACCACAGTTTTATCAATGCAATTAAAGTATTATTTTGTTTTGTTTGTTGATCACGAAGTACAAAGTAGATGAGGAAAACTAGGACTTCGTGTACTCAGCGTGCCGCCATTGTTTGTTTACATTGCGTGACTGGTGGGCTGTAATTTCAGGAATGGATTTATTGCATTCTGTAAAAAAGAAGGAGTGGCGTTTATCACATTTTGGGAAAAAAGGGAGAAAAGATGACAGAATAACACGGCGGATATTGGATTTTGCGTAAAATTAAGAATTTACTTTTAACTACTGACCTGATATAATACAGATTTTGGCAGTAACTCGTTTTTTTCAAAAATGGCGTTTATCGCGTTTTGGAACCAAACTCTTCATATGTAGTTTTAACCTTCATATATAAACATATATAAAAATGTATTTCAAGCAACTGCATTTCTAATTTTACATCCCATATGTAAATAAATATTTTTTGCCTAAATATATTTGAAATATATGCAAAATAAGTTAATTTTATAAAGTATATTTTTGAAGTAAAAAATATATTTAATTTTAACCTATTTAAAAAAAAACTATTTTCTTCCATTGCTAAATATATTTTTTAAAGCTTTAAAATATATTTATTAATATTATATGTATATGTTTATATATATATATATAAGAGAGAGAAGCGGAAGTTTTTGTGCTCCTAGCTCAGTGGTAGATAGTTGCAAAAGGTCTTTGGTTTGATAGGCAGCACACATACTGATAAAATGTATGTCTTGAAGTTGCTTTGTATAAAAATATCTACCATTCGTAAATGGCAAATGTTTTTCGGTTGGTTTGGGGTGTAATATACAGCTGCATTTGAGCGCATCCCAAGAGATCTTGTGAATTCAAGTAAAAGCATATTTTTCCAATTGCATCAATTAGTTAAGTGACTTGCAGTGTCTCTGCAGTGGCATACAGATTTGGTGTGGGTGTTTTCAGAAGCCTGCATTTCTTTAAAGCAGCAGGCATAGACAGTAAGAAACAAAGAGAATGTGATTGTAATGGCATCTCCAGGAAATTGAACAAGCTCAATCACACATTGCCATAAGCTCTAAGTATAACAATATGGATAATCATGATTGGAAACTATGTGACATATCAAATCCCATTTTGACCCTTTGTGACACAGCTTAGCGTGCACCTGCCGGCATTCCGAAGTCCGGAGAGGCCTTACTGACAGACATATGGTGCTGTCTGATCAGACATAAGCGTGCATTAGCTTAGCAAAGCGTGTCATAATGTCATTTCGTCTACGCTCGTACTTCTTCGCTTCAAACGCGAGCGTTGATTCCCTCTCCTCGGTCCCATTACCGCACCATAATAAGAGATCAGGTCCAATTGGCGACGAAGGCTAAGGAAGAAAATCAAATCGAAACCAATCGGATTAGATCAAATCAGTCAAATAAATGGCTCTCTGGAGCGTAGACCACCTGAGGGATTAAAGGGAGGCGAGTGAATCAGTCCTAGTGTGTTCAATTACTCATCAAGATGCCAAACAATCAGCTGGCCTCAGTGCTGGAATTTCGAACTGATGGAGGAGCGAAATCAAAGGCTGTGAATGTGGCTGAATCAACACGAGCCTTGACAAGCACTTTGGTTAACAATGCAACAGGTGTTTAACAAACTCAAGTGTTTTTCTGCAGGCATGCATCACAATAACTTTGAGGGTTCACAAAAGTAGTTTATGCAGAAATTATTAGTTTTTTTGTGTACTTGCCCCCTACATAAACATTTCTTTCATGGGATACAATTAAAACATATATTTACATATTTATATATTTAAGTTCTGTAGGTATGCATAGTGGCCATGGCTGTAAAGAAAAAATAAAATAATTCATGCAACGTTTGTACTATAAAATATACACTATTTGTATATATATTTTGCTAAAAAATATTTCACAGATCTTATGTAAAAAAAATATGAAAGCAGTTTCCCGGAAAAGCTTTAGATTAACCCTTGACTATACGCATTCGTTATATTACTTTGCTGAGCGATATGAGCGAGCGGAATTTTCGGAAAGGCGCTTTGATGGTAATATTACCACACCGCTTAACGCTCCACTCCCGCTAAGCTCCGTTCACATGCTCTGCCCTGAAACGTCAGGTAAAGCGCACAAGCTCTCAACTGAAGGAATACATATGCCTACAAATCAAATGCTTTGGTAAAGTCACACAAATTCAACATTGAAGTTCACGTTGCACAAAAATGAACACTGAAGTTTATAATTTCTATGTTGTTGGTTTTTTTACAGTAGGTCATAATATATCATATATTTTAGTCTGTTAGTCTGTTTTCTGCGTATTTCCACACTAACTCAAAACGTGCGTACACCACCTCCTGAGCTGGCGTAGGATTTGAGCGTGCCGTACGCCAACGTCCATATTGATAAATCTCAAAGTCACCATGGTTTTGGGTGTACGCTGGAAATTTGGTGTACGCACTTTTGATAAATGAGGGCCACTGACTTCAGTTCCAAATGATGTTTCAATGACAGTTTCAAATGATGTCAAACACGTAAGTGTATGATTATTAATGATGGAGTATTTTATCCAACAGTTTTCATTCTTTTTTGAAGTAGCCCAACTTAACAGCATATAATACAAATAATGCATACTGTCAAAGATTTCAAACCTGAAATGTAACTACCATCAGACAGAAAATAGTATGTTTTTCTATTAATAATAAAAAGATTGGTAAATAAGTTTTCAGTTTCATTATAAATAAGCATTTATAAATGTTTTGCACATTTGGAAAATATGTCACATATTTGTCATTTATCAAAAGATAGCAAAACTATAGTTCAAGCATTATACTGTGAAACAAATGACTTTGCAAATTCAAGACTCAATGAAACATTGTGCAATACTACTGCTTCATTTTTATTTAAATGTTTCAAACAGACTTGTAGCAACATTTTTAGTTAGTCAGCAAAACAATTCAAAATGAAATTTAAGGTGTAACTTTGTACAATTTAAAGTGCAACTTTGTGCAAATTCATGTTGCTTAGCTACTTTTACCCCAAGCCCTTTACCCCAAGTTGCCATGAAAACAGTGGCGGATGCAGAACGTGACATATGGGTGGGCATGGATTAAGTCGAGGTGGGTGAAAGCTGCTCGGGAACATTTTTCTCATTTTTTAATAAAAAAAGTTGCCAGCCAGCGCCAGCATTTTTCATGATTTTCACAAAGGTTTAATGCCTTCCAGAAAATGTTCTTCTTTAAATATATAAACAAACAATATATCAGATGAAACAACAGACCATCTGCTTTCAAAAAAAAAAAAAAACGTTTCATCCTACCTTCATTAGTTATCTTGTAATCACCTCTCAAACATGGGTAGGTTTCTTCAAAAACACCCAATTTTGAGCAAAAAGCTGAGATAAATCCATTTTTGCGAAGGACTTTTGATAGAGATCAGACGCAGAGCAATCTTTAAAACATACACGGAGTTCTTTCTCTTTCACGTGAGGTGCTACTTCCGGGTTGTATAAGTTGCAGAAGTGCCCCCACCTGGTGGATATTAGCGGTATTGCGGAAATACGGAAAATCTCGTCATTGGCGGGGAAGCGTTTTCTGTTAATTGACGAGATATCTCGTCAATGGCGGCGAAAGAGTTAACTATAGAGAGTAGTATTTTTTTTCTGATTGGGCGGGCCAGCTGTCAAAATGGGCTTGCCCAGGCCCGTCCAGGCCATAGCTCCGTGCCTGCATGACAAGGTCTGTGTTGGTATTGGATCAGATTGTACTCCCCGGCTTATTCGATATTCGATCCGGCCATTTTCAACAATATTGAACTAATACCGACACTGAAAATCGGATCGGCCCACCCCTACGAAGTGGTAAGTTGTAACATTTGCACTCCTGTCACTTTCTGTGTAATTGTAAGAAAATGAAAGGTATTACAAACAAACTTTAAGTTTTCATTTGTAGCAGAGATGTGTATGTTGATTGTATAAAAAAATGAACAATCAAACTTAAATATATATTTTTAATGATAGAGCAAAAGTCAAAAAAGCGTTAGTTTGTGCCCTGCTGTCCCCTACTGCCTGTAAGCATTTCATTTTAATAAATGGTCATAAAAAAGATCAAATTTTAAAAGATTAAATATAAATACTCACTAAAAATAAGATAAAATGGCACATTTGTGGAGTATTAGTCAAAACATGGGATGGCAGAATAGTTGGACACGTTTAGCCTCGTCTCAAGAGTCGGTATGCGTCAGATCCTCTTTGGCAAACAAACTCATTAGCATGCAGGCTAAACGGCCCGGCTATGTATGCTAGCTTTGCTAATTAAATATGGAAGGCCACATCTATCCACACGAGCAGTCTGCTCTTAATTGCAGTGAACGGAAGCATGAAGCCAAGGAAAGAAGCGCAGATAGAGGAGTGACAGTAATTGTGAATCCCTGCAACTATAAGCGAACAATAAATACGCAGGCAAATACTAAACAGTACAGACACACTCTTTCCCACAGCGAGCCTTATTTGGAATGTATAGTGTAAACCTAGAAGCAATGAGCTGATAGAAGACAAAGGGAAATGCATATTTAATGGAAAAACGATTTTACTTTCATTTTTAGTTTTAATTAAATTTTCTAGCTGAACGGAGTTAATTTGTGGTAAATTGTTTAGCTGTTTGATGGCTCCCCTACTGTCCGAAAAAAATACAAATATTAGATGAGGTTATTAAAAATTCATTTATTGAAAAAAAAATGATAGGAAACAATAAGTGAAGAAATTAAGAAAAAACATCTTCTGTAAATTTGACTACACTTTCTTGTTTTTACTATTTTACCATGACTGTGTGCAGTGTTGTTTGCTTATTCATACACAGCTATCACTGGGTAGTACTCTTTAAAAAAGGTCCTAATATGTACCGTTAGGTTACAGATATGTATACATTTGGTACCAATATATACCTTTGAGATACTAATATATACCTTTGATGTACTAATATGCACTTTTTGGTACCACTATGTACCTTTGAGATACTAATATATACATTTGAGGTACTAATATGCACTCTTTGGTACCAAACTGTATCTTTGAGATACTAATACCTTTGAGGTACTAATATGCACTTTTTGGTACCAATACCTCTGCATTTTTTTATCAGACTCTAAATGGTTTCTGCCAACAAACTAATATTTTTGAATAGAGACAGAGCGCAGTTATGCAAATTTGAAAAACACGCCTACCGGGGGGGGGGAAACAGTCCAACCGTCTCCATTGACTTTGTATGGCGAGAGGCCGCCTCCTTGTCATTTCTGGCTTATAACAAAAAACCGAATAATGCCTAAAAGCTGCTGTGTGACAATATGTACAGCTAACAAGCCAAAGAACCCAGAAATAAGTTTTTATAAGCTGTCGAGCCGTAAACCCAGGCTTTAAGTAGAAAAAAGTGGATCGCCGACTACGTTTCCCCCTAGTGAACGCAGTTCTACTAATAGAAGTACTATGAAAAGTTGCCTGTTTTCCCCTTTTGTGACTTTAAACGCCTGTTTTTGAGGTCGACAGCTTATAAAAACTTATTTCTGGGTTTTTTGGCTTGTTAGCTGTAGATATTGTCACACAGCAGCTTTTATGGATTATTCTGTTTTTGTTATAAGCCAAAAATGACAAGGAGGCGGCCTCTCGCAATACAAAGTCAATGGAGACGGTTGGATTGTTTTCCCCCCGGTGGGCGTGGTTTTCAGGTTATGACGCGCTGCACTCTGTCTCTATGACCTGAGGCTGGGATTTGATATATGTAATACGTGCAAAGAACATTTCATTATCTGATTTCTAATGGAGCCGATCCTCCCTATACGCAGACTACGCGAGCTGCGTAGGGCCCCGCACCACTAGGGAGCCCCCATGTTCTTAACTTCATGCAGCGCTGCACAGACCAGTTGGTGAGTGACATCATTGTGGCGCGAGAGCCATTCGAAATTATAACAAGCAGTCTGATCTCACGATACTTTAATTGCAGTTGTCAGTCCATCTGTATGCAGCTCCGCATGCAGTTGACGAGCCTATCGACATGCATCTTCATTCGCATATGGTTTAAAGCTATCCGCCCGAAGCAGGAAAGACAAGTGCCATGAAGGTGAAGTAAAAAGATTATAACACATTAATGTTTTAAATTCCTATTTAGTCTTGACTAACCATGCAATGGATTTATAACAAACACTGCAGTCCAAATCCCTAGATTCAGTTTTAGTCCAGTGTGTTTTGTTAGAAATGCTTGTATTATTAATCAAAATCTTTCATACGTGTTAAAAAATAAACACATTTATTCATGCAATGTGTGAGTCCTGTTAGCATTTTAAAACAATGCCCATTAGGTCTAATGTTTGCATATTTAGAGAATTATTGATGTATTTTGGTATGTTTATCTGTGGAGTCTGATCATGCTTTAGTTTTTAAACAAATTGGAAAATCTTTTGAGTTGTTTGTTATAGTTTATCTATTTTGGTTTTATTTTATTTGTAATTTTAAATTTGTTTACCTGATGTTCTACATCTCTTAAAAATAATATATTTGGCAGTAGACCTTGTTTTCTACTGTAAGTACTAATGTAAGGGCATTTCAGAAAACTTGTCAAGTATTCTGATGAGTGTCACAGTAAAGCACATGTTGCACAAATGTACAGCTCTAACATAATATGTGTTTTAGTTAACATTTTCTTTATAATTTAAGTACATATTTTTATGAACGCAATGACAGGGCCCCCTCACAAAGTCGCTTAGGGCCCCCAAGGCCAGGATCAGCTCTGGGTTTAGCAGCTTTTCTGAGCTCCCCATATACTTTCTGTTAAAAAATATAGCTTGAATCACATTGGTTAAAAGTAAATGTTAGTAAGGCATCATAGAGAGAAGCATAAGAAGAGTGACATAAAGAAAGAAAAATAGAGAGACAAGACAGGGAATACATCAGTAAACTCCTGGTACACAGCGTAGCTCGGCAGGGCCGCGTGGGAAGGGACACAGCATGAAGCCGATGAAGCAACAAACGGAGTCTCTATCAATACAGCCCAGTTGGGAAACGTGTGTGTATACAGGGTGTGTTTGTGAACGTGCATGTACACCATTTGTAGCTCACTTCTCTTTATGTAGCGACCCTTTCTTCTGTTTTCGCTTGTCTTATGGAGGACTGCATTGAAATATCTCACAACAACAACCAGTCAGCTACTGCAGCAGCAACACACTGTGATGCTCTGAACAGCAAAGGCAACATCGGGTCATTAAATAATGATGTCTTGTTTTTGAAGGTTGTTGTTTCTTTAGTCCTTTTTGTTTTCTAAAAAAAAAAGTTTAAAAGTTTGCCATGCTAGACATATCGGGTGGTTGATCCTATAATATGTGCTATTAGGATAAAGAAAGGAAATGTCTGAAAGTTGTGTTCACATTGCTAAAAAAAACATGGTTAAAAAAACATTGTTACCACTGTGCAGGCTGATGGATGGCGGTGTAATGGTGTTGGGGATGTTTACTTTGCACACTTTAGGCCCCTTAGTGCCAATTAGGCATCATTTAAATGCCACAGCCTACCTGAGCATTGTTTCTGACCATGTCCATCCTTTTATGACCACCATGTACCCATCCTCTGATGTCTACTTCCAGCAGGATAATGCACCATGTCACAAAACTCGAATCATTTCAAATTGGTTTCTTGAACATGACAATGAGTGCAATGTACTAAAATGGCCCCCACAGTCACCAGATCTCAACCCAATAGAGAATCTTTGGGATGTGGTGGAATGGGAGCTTCGTGCCCTGGATGTGCATCCCACAAATCTCCATCAACTGCAATATGCTATCCTATCAATGTGGGCCAACATTTCTAACAGTTCTGAAGGCGAAAGGAGGTCAAACACAGTATTAGTATGGTGTTCCTAATAATCCTTTAAGGGAGTGTATATAGAGAGAGACTGCATTATATTTAGGCCAAACCAGCACTTAAGTCACCATGCCAGGCAATTCATTGTAGCTACAGTATAATATGGTTATTTGATAACGGCATGTGTACAGCTTACTCCCTACTAGAGTTAAAATTTCTCCTCTCCTCCCTCCACATCTATCCAGCGATAGCCTCTCGCAGCAGACAACAATTCTCCCGAGAGCTCCTGTGTCATAACACTAATAAAATCACAAAGGATCCACTAATAGTAATGAGCCTTTAATGTGAACCTTTGATTAAAGCCCATATTTATCTAATCTGGAGCCCTCGGCATTGCTCACAGAGGTGCGAAAATCATATTAGGCATTTTGATGAGACCATATTCTCTGGATGAATGAGTACAGAAGTTAAGGAGGACAACCTACAGAGGTAAATCCTGTTTGAGGCCCCCACACACTCATAAACTGTGTATACGGTTCATTCTTATCCGCCCTATAAAGGAGTATTACAGAGTCTAGAATAAATGAGAAATTGTTAAGAGATGCGTTTTAGCCTTAGTGCAGGAATAATACAGAAGTACATCATCGCAATAAACATGCTTCAATAGTTCCTATAAAGTAAAAACGGCATACTGTTCCCATAAAGAAAAACATCAATCTGTCTTTCATTTTAGTAGAAGTGCTACACTTCACTGGTACTACACATGTTGGTCGAACACCCGCTGGGAACGCCATCATGCTTTTCCGTGGCATCCAGTGGGAGGTACGCATTACAGCTGGTCACCCGCTGACAGTCTGTAATATGATTAACGACTGGACATCGAGAACAACAAGCAATAACAAGCTACTTCATTTTATGTTAGCAAAATAGGTTTCCATACAATAATCGCTTGGAAAAACATGCAGCTTGATCTGAGTCATTGCACTCTAAAAAAAAAGATAGATTTTTTCAAACCAGCGTTGATTCAAAAGGAACAAACCCAGTCCGTTGGGTTGAACTTCAAATTGTTTAAATCCAAAATGCGGAGTTTTGGGTCAAATATAAACATTTTCTGGCTTAATTTAACCCAACTGCTGGGTTCGTCCCTTTTTGACGCAACGCTGGGTTAAAAATAACCCAACAAAAGAATGCTGGGTTGTTTCAACCTATGCTTGCATGGACAAATCCAATTGTTGGGTTCAAATTAATCTATGCTGGGTTGTTTCAAAACAAAATAAAAAAGTTGTTTCAACCCATGGTTGGACATTTAATCCATTGTTTAAGTTTTTTTTCCAAATTTGACCCAACCCAGCATTTATGAAGTATAAGCATTGTCATATCAATCCGTATTGAATGGATTCAGATGTAGTACATGATCAGACGCACAGGGTGATATCTGGCAGGGGACATTACTATTCAGACAGCATTATTGCGACAACGTTACGCTAATTTATCTCAATAAGGCGAAGACTAAAGGCGGAAATATGATTACGCTAACTAAGACAAACACAGGCGTCTGAGGTTAAGGGCTGTAATGATGGGGCAATGCTTTGTGCGTGCATGTGTGTGTTTGTGTCTCTGTAAGTGATTGTGATGGATGGAGTTGGTAATGACAACTGGCGGCCGTACTCTGTGCTTCTCGCAGGTAATCCACCGAACCAAAGGTGAAGACTGAAGAAAGGTTGCCACATATGGCGGGGCTACTCTCTTAAAAATGAATGTGCTTCATGATGCTGTAGAAGAACCCTTTGGACTAAATGGTTCTTTAAAGCACCTTTAACATACGGAGAACCTTTCTGTTTCACAAAGGTTTTTTGAAGTGAAACAATTTTCTTCAGATCGTAAACATGTATGAAGAACTGGTTCTTTAAAGAATCATTGACTAAATGGTTCTTTGAGGAACCAAAACAGGTATGGCACCTTTTAAAGGTGCAGTGCGTAACATTTAAAAGGATCAGAAATGCTATATTATATACATAACAATATTATCAATGGAGTATAAAGACCTTACATAATGTACTGTTATGTGTTTATTTTCTAAGAATGATCCATTTTTATTTACATACACCGTGGGTCCCCTTTACATGGAAGTCGCCATTTTGTGTCCCATGTTTCTACAGTAGCCCTAAACAGACAAACTGACAAACAGTTTTTTGCACTTTGTCACTACTGTATTTTGTCTTAAACAACATGTTTGTCCTGTGGCAGCTACCGTAGCTTCTCTATGCGTTTCAGTAAATGGTGGACAGAGTTGGTTGCAATTCACAATCTCACTGCTAGATGCCGCTAAAATCCACACACTGTACCTTTAAGCACCTTTATTTTAAAAATTGTACAGTTGAACCACAAGACACACTAGACACCGCTCCTACAGTAAGACAATGTAAGCCAGGTCTGTTTACAAGACGAAAACACATACAGTACTGTTCAAAGGTACTGTTAGTGTCACTTGCTCTTACTTTATACTTATTTCAACATTTTGCATGGAATAATACAAATGTACCTATTGCATTTGTTGCAAGCAAGATTAATAAATAAAAACATATTTTACCATGTGCCTAGAGTTTGAATTTTTTTATCATGCAGCTTCCTAAAGTCTCATCCTAAAATGCATTAAGTAAGTGGCATTACTTAAGTATCTGGAGGTGAAAATATTAAATAAAAAAATTATATCAGTTTAAATTTATTGTAATAAATAAAAATAATAATATAGTATTATTTTATACATAAATTATAAAAAAATGAGGTTTGAGTTGGTTTGCTGCATACTCTTGTCACAAATTAATAAGTTACAGTCACTGCATTATTATTACTGCTAAAAGGTTTTGAAATATGAAAACTACATTCTTAGACATTTCCAACAATAGTTTGTCGTGATAGATTAACATGTACATGCCAGATATTGAAGTAAACTCAGGTGACCTGCTCACGTGAAAGCACCAGTTAACCGGTTAAGCAGTACTTAAGAAATTACTATACATCTATTCTGTGCCCTACTCCTTTTCGTTTTTGTCTTCATAAGTTGACCATTTAAACAGGATCCATTTATTTATTTAGTATTTTTGTCTGTTTTCCTGTTTCTCCATTCAAGAGTGTGTTACATGGAAAATCCGAAGTGGTGTTCTAGCTGAAAGGAATGAAATAAACAGAAAGACTAAAAAGCTGTAGCTTCTATCCTTTCAAACACTCAGTGTCACATCTTCTCGGCTAAGGCAGAAATACCACAGATCCGCATCTGTGACATCCTCCTCACACATCTCATTTAAAATATTTTTCTTGATTTCTGAGCTATTTCCCAGCTCACCAGTCTTGAGACGAAACGTGTTTGTTGGAAATAATCGGGACTCTTATAAAAGAGGGCTCTGTCAAAAGACTACATTCAAGCATGCACATACTGACGGACACAGTTGCAATAGCAAACGCAAAGTGAAACAACAACTCGATTTCCACAGTTACTACTAAGAATAATTACAACAGCTTTGAAAAAACCAACCATCAGTGGCGGCCGATGACTTCTTTTCCGAGGGGCAAGAATTCAAAATATGTGTTTGGGGTTTCATGTGTGTTGCTCGTTATTTCAAAATATGTGTTAGTTGCATCATGTGAACCATGTGCAACATGCCTCTTGTCAAAATACGTGCCGTGTTCACAAAATACTCAAAATACTAAACTCTGATTGCACATGAGATTAAGTGAGTATCTGGAAAACGCGAGTGTCTCTTTTATCATAAACCCTTTAGACGCATCTGCAGCAGGCTCTTATTTTGTCATCACACATGATGCACATAAGTTTACACGACACGCAGAACACATATTTTGAAATGATGAGCCACACATATGACGGGCTACATACATGTTGTGACAAGCTTCGCATTGTGCGCCCTTAAAAAAGAAGTCACCGTCGCCACTGCCAACCACCTACTTTACACCTTTTGAAAAAATGCTTTGTCCTGAGATTACACTTTAACCTTTTCTTTAAAATGTGGTGTCATTATAAAGTTATAGCTATGGATGTTCTGTACATGCATGTATTCCCTGCCTATGAAATCCATGCAAAATTCTCACATTATGAAGTCAATATTAAACATATCAAGGGTAAATGTCCTTTACGTTATATAGGACAAGGCCATAACCGCATCTTGTACGGTTGGGGAGAGAAAAACATTCAGGGCTATATGTATGTATATTGCAAATATAAAAACGTCTGATTATTGGGGGGACGTGTCCCCCTCAAAGTCTATTGTGGTTATGGCCTCGAGTATGATGCTTTTATGAAAACAGCAAATTTAACAACAACAAAATGACTTTAGGTGTGCTTTTAAGACTGGGTCACAAATCCAAAGAGTATGTTACCATACAACCCCAAATGTTTCCGAAAATAGTAAGAGATGTGGACAAAAAGAGATAATTAAGGACTGCAGTGGGGGCGTAAAGCGAGAGGTATGAATTGGATCGGCCTTAGGGTGAACAAGCATCTCTAAACCCAAACCTCAGAGATCAAAGAAAGATATTCGTATTATTTATGCACTGTCTATTAATTACATGTTCATGTCTTTAGTGCTGTGCCGTAAGGGATTGACGGGCTATTTATAAATCATTAGCCTCTATCATTGCCACAATGTTCTCTCTCTTTTTTCTTCTAGAGAAAATAACCGGTTCCCCTTAGACTTCATGCAAAGTGATGTATTTCATGAGTTAATGGATGTATGGAGAAAGAGCGAGAGCTAAATATAGACAAGGAATATTAGTTATTGCTAGCATGTGTACTGTGTATGTACCCTGTACGTAGAAGCTTTTCTCAAGGGTGTCCAAACAAAAAAATGCGGCAGACGCATTGGCTCAGCCCTGGGACGCGTGTTTCACTAATGAAAGAAATGAGTAACTGTGGAAACATACTGGAAAATGGTAAAGGAAACAAATTTCTACCAGTAAGAAAACAGATCCCAAGATTCTCTTTCAAACCAACACATTTGTTCCAGAAAACACTAGGGGCAGCAAGAAACATTGGACTGAGGAGAAAAAGCCACAGCTGAGGCATAAAACGTATCTAAAAGTGGCTTTAATAGGTGAGAAGGGCGGCCCAAGGGCCAAATCACGTCGGGGTGAAGAAGTGAGGCTGATGCAGCTTATCTCCTTTCCAGCACCTGCAGACGAGCAAACAGTGGAACAAATGCTCTCCATTCGCCAGTTCACTCATATAAGACCCCCCAACTTTAAGTCACTCTTAAAAATCAGATGACCAGTGAATTGATTTTTTTTGATCCTCTTTGACAATGTGCACCGAGTGGCACATTTCCGTTTGCCGTCCGGTAAGAACCAGCGCATGAGATATAAACGACAGAATATATAACAGCGGCACCATTTCAGCCTGCGGAGCGTGAATCCAAGCCCGGCACATTAAACCAATCTTCCCAAAATCCCGAGCACTTGAGTCCACTGATAAAAGAGGCTCTCAGCTGAAGTGGAGCAAAATCGTGGCTGTTGGTGTGATGCAGATTGCAGGACGCTTGACGTCAATGGCTTTGGCTCCTGGTCCTATAAGCGTAACACATTTTTTCAAAGCCCCATTCTCTACAGTACCTTCTCGAACTGTTTTATTGTTTGTTTTGTTTTGTGCAGTTATTGGTGAGGTGAATCTATCTGCTGGAAAAAAAATGTTTTGTCCCTGTACAGCACCCCGTGTTTATTCTGCGCCTACCACAATGGAGAATGGATTTAAATCCCATGTTTCTTATTTCACACAATGACAGGCTCCCATGGCCTTGGGAAATAAATGGTGATTTTCAAAGGTTAGATGAAAGCGGAGCGGAATAGCGAATCGGCCTGCTTCTCTTCTTCTCTGCTAACTTTCCTCGGCTTTAATTTATTGTCTGCTTCGCTGGAGCATCAGACCGCACTTTTTGCATTAGACTGTGAAGGTTAGAGAAGCCACGAGACGGTCCCTCTCTGTTTGAACTTATATCTCTATGTCCCACTTATTCATTTCAACATTTCTTGTTTTATTTATTTATTTTTTTCTTGCTTATGGCCCGACACCGAGAAGGTTAATGCACCATTGCACCAGCGCCTACACGCTAGCAAAAACCTTCGTAGATGAGTGATTTCCTTGACTCAGACACTTTACAAAGTCAAAAGGGTGTTTGCGCATCGCGGGGGGCAGTGGTGAGCGAGTCTGCGTGTCGATTTGTAAAGTGATTTGTTAATGCAGATCAACGTAGTGCCATCCCTTTCCATTCGGCAATATGTTTCCGCTGTGTTCCCAGAGCATAACAAATTCTGTTTGAGGTGGAATAGTCACACCATGCTGGAGAGGATGGCTGTTCATGCCCTGTAATTAACCCTGGGGTGCTAATGATCTTTAGCTTACATAAATGTATAGCACATACAGGTTAAAAAAATCAATTAAGACAGTGCTTTCTAATCTGGTCTTAAAGGTGACACATTTCCTTAATGATGGGCAGTCCATCTAATACAGTATGCAGATCACGAGAAAAAAAGATTCCAATACCTTTGACCGGTTGCATAAACATAGGTGTGAAGTTAAAACTGTATCTTAAAGGTCACGTTGTCAAATTTTAGTTGGTGTGTAATATTGCTGTTAGAGCATAAGTAATACCTACAAAATTATAAAGCTCAAAGTTCAATGCCAAGCGATATATTTTCTTTAACAGAATTCGCTTTCAACGCCTACAGCGAACAGCCGGTTTGGACTACAGCCCTCGGTTGAATGACGTCAATATAAGAGTTTTTGACTAAGCTCCGCCCACAGAAATATGTCAGTCGTCAGCTAAGCTCAAACGGCTCTGGCTAAGCTAAGCTAAGCTGCTGTCGAATCACAACACACTAAACAAACTACACAATCACAACTCGTTACGTATTTCTGAAGGAGGGACTTCATAGGACAACTAGACATCAGCCCATTTTTAAGACAGTGAGACAAGTGACATAGAGATAGGTACATGTTGTGAAAAATACTGTGTTTTTTACACACAAAACATAAACATGTGTTATATTGTGCACCATAAACACAATCAAGGCTTCGAAAACACAGGAAAAATAGGACCTTTAAGAACTAGTCTTACTGTTTGTATTTAAATTAGACCAAATTTCTTTATATGTAACATACTTAAAGGAACAGTATGTAGGATTGTGTCCAAAACTGGTACTGCAATCACAAATCTTGTGGCTAAAACTGGTACTGCAATCACACAACTGGTGGCCAATACACAACATGACAACATAAACATCAGTTGAGGGCTGCAACTCCACTTTTTAAATGACAAAATCCTGGCCAGACCACTGTTGTGAGTGATATAAGTATTTGAAATGAAAATGATTTCTTAATGTCTAGTGACATATCAGGGACATTTTATGATTAATTGATATAAATGTATTACATACTGTCCTTTAAACAGGTATGACCAGAAAAAATACTCATCCGAGGGTCGCCAATTCAAAATATGTGTTCGGAGTGTCATGTGTGTTGCTTGCATTTTCAAAATATGTGTTTGTTGCGTCATGTGAATCATGTCCATCACGTGTTTTGTCAAAATAAGTGCCTGCTGCACACGTGTTAAAACCGTTTATGATAAAAGAGATGCTCACGTTCACAAAATACACCCAAGACACTCCCTTAACAGTAAACTCTGATTACGCATGAGTAAAAAAAAAACTTTTATCATAAACCCTTTAGACGCATCTGCAGCAGGCACTTCTTTTGACAAGACACGTGATGCACACAGGATCTCTCGACGCACACATGACGGGCTACATACATGTTGTGACGAACTTCGCATCGAGCGCCCTCGAAAAAGAAGTCACTGTCCGCCACTGAAAAATACCTGACTTATTATTTTAAGACTAGTCTTAGAAATCTATGCAACCAGCCAATGAAGTTCTGAAGTTTAGGATTTTAACCTTGAAGGAATTTGAAATGCTAAGACATGATCTAAAATTATCTTTCTGTTAAGCGAGCCCAGTCTCCTGAAGATGCGTATAAATAGCACGAAGTGTATAACTTGTGCAATACATACGCCAAATTCCACTTTGGCGTGCATATGATACGCAAGTCCTTCCCATTCACTTAAACGGGGCATCTTTTTTTGTCGTTTTATTTATTGGTTTCTCAATTTTTTTGCTTTTTTTACAATTTTCGCTTGGTTAGGGTTAGAACAACTTTTTGTTATATAAAAATTACATCCTAACACCAACTCTAACCCCAACTCCAAGCGACCATGGCTTAAATATGGACAAAAACATGGAGAAACCTGTATATTAAATAACCTCATTAAGCATATCTAAAATCTAACCCTAAACCCAAGCGAAAATGGTTTAAAAACAGAAAAAAATTGAGAAACCAATAAATAAAACGACAAAAAGATGCCCCGTTTAAGTGAATGGGAAGGACTTGCGTATCATATGCACGCCAAAGTGGAATTTGGCGTATGTATTGCACGAGTTTTACACTTCGTGCTATTTATACGCATCCTCAGGAGACTGGGTAGGTTAAGCTTATAAAAAACATCGAATAAATCATGGATTTTTATAATATTACTGCAATCGACTATGACATTACACTTATAAAATGCTGGATTGTTTTAAACCAAGCGTTGGGTCAAAATAGGACAAACTCAACTGTTGGGTTAAATTAACCCAGAAAATGTTGTCCAACATTTGACCCAACAAAAGGTTAAAACATCCCAGTATTTGGGATAGAAACCAACAGTAAAGGTTAAATTGGAACCCAGCAGTTTGAGTTCATCCCTTTTTGACCCAACGTTGGGTTCAAAATAGTGTTGGGTTAATGTACTGTGCAGGGAACTGTGTTTTAAAGAAACATATTAGTTTAAAGGGATTAGTTTACTAAAATATCTCTTAGTATGATTATTATTGTCATAGTTTATATACAAGATTATTTAAATATATAGGACTTATGTGTATGTACTTATGTAAAACACCATCTATTACAAAAACTTAAGTGTGATTTTGTACCTTGTAATATTTGTTTTGGTGGCATAACATTCCACACAAGTAGCAAATGAAAGTGACAATTTTAAGTTGAGGTTAAAATAAGAAGTCCATACCATCCATATCTTTGCTTTTAATTTTACACCTCACTTACCTCAGCAAGCTATTGTTTTTAAAATTTGGCTTAAATCATCGAAATACCTTAATACCAGCCAATAATCCTACGTTGTTTCCCACCGCTAGACAAATTGGCTTACCAAATCCAATTTTCACACACTTTTGGAAAACCGAGGAGTGCTCAGACAGTGCGTCCAAACACCTTTATGATTATGCTGCTATTACATTTCAGTATGTGAAAATTATTGTGCATTTTAGCTTGACTTTTAACACCCTCATACTACATTTTCTCTATCATAAACTAGCTGAAGTCATCACCTCCTCTGGCATCTGCTGTCAGATATCTGATGTCCTAACAGAGAGGAAGCAGATGGTTTGGCAAGGCTCAGAACACTTAGGCCCCCTAGTCATTAACACGGTTGCTCCTTAAGGCTTCATGCTTGTGTTTCACTCTATATACACAAACAACTGTACTGTCAACAACCTCCTCTTGAATCTGCTCAACCTCATACATGACACTGCTGTAGTTACCAGCGACATCAAGTCCACTGACAGTGGCTGTCATTGGGTTCAACATTAATTGTTATTATTACAGAAGCTAGCGCACTTGCCACATGCAAGAGCCCTTGCCTTGTGTGTACCCGAATTTTAATCTGGCCTAGGTCATGTCCCAGTCCTGTTTCCCTCGCTACCACCACTTTCCCGTCTGCCTCTTCAGTCCTCAAAGATAATAATGTTTAACAGACCATGGAGTGCGAACAAATTTGACTGGAGTGTGCAGGTGAGGTTTATAATTAATGACAGTGGCAAAGGAAACGAAGGCGTCACACAAGGACCACCAGACCCACAGCGAAAATTTGAGTCCTTCTGCCAAGTTATTTGAGAAGCTGAGCCTCCACAGTATGGGCCGCTAGACTACCAGACTCAGCCTCATAAGTGGCACCCAAGAACTGTTAGCACACAAAAACTGAAAGGTCAAATCTGACCATCTGGCTGGATGGTTTATTCTGGTTGGTGCTACACAACTTCTCTAAGTAAAGTGAGCTCCGCTTACCTGTAAATCAGCAGACCTACTTCAATACTTAGACCTAATAACAACATGACAAAGTGCATTAATAGGAAAAGTGCATTTATAGAAAAATGCATTCATAGGGTTTAATGGAGGTCTGGGCTCAGCTGGAGATTAGGTTTTTCTGACCTGCTGTGAGGTCATTGCATTTCAGTACACCATTTGCCTCACTTAAAAGCTACAGTGCAGTGATTTTAATGGCTATTTTAAACTGATATTATATACAATCACACCTACTGTTTATGAAGAGTTTGGTTCCAAAACGCAATAAATCCATTTTGTGTTTTCTATAGCAAGAAAGTTGAAAAACACATTTTTCTGTTATAAACTTTTTATAACATATACATATACATATATACATATATATATAGGCAGTAACTCGTTTAAAAAAAGTTGATATAACTTATAAAAACAAATTGAAATTGTTTAACTTAATTTGTTAAGTTAAAATAACATAAAAACATGTTGATTTGACAAAAAATTAATTTTTTTACAGTGTACTTTGAAGATGTTAACATATTACACAGCTTTGATTTATTTAGATTAAAGGATTAGTCCATTTTCTTAAAAGAAAAATCCAGATAATTTACTCACCACCATGTCATCCAAAATGTTGTGTCTTTCTTTGTTCAGTCGTGTAGAAATTGTGTTTTTTGGTGAAAACATTGCATGATTTTTCTAGTTTTGATGGAATTTAGTAGATCCCAACTTTTAATACTTAACTCGACACTTAACAGTTTTTTTCAGTTTCAAAGGAATATAAACAATCCCAAACGAGGCATAAGGGTCTTATCTAGTGAAACGATTGTCATTTTTGACAATAAAATAACAAATATACACTTTTAAACCACAATTTCTGGTCTAGATCCAGTCCGGAAAGCGTCAGCGTGACCTCACACAATACGTCATGACGTCAAGAGGTCACAGAGGACGAACGCGAAACTTCGCCCAAGTGTTTACAAGTGTGTTGAAAGAGGACCGTTCCGACGTTGTTGTATGTGGAATGATACTAATTAATTTCTTTGTGTCAGTTTAATGTTTAAAATGTGCGTTTTATATATTTAACACGTAACATCCCTACGTCACTACGCATATAAGTTAGGTCGCGCTGGATCAGACCTAGACGAAAAGTTGTGGTTTTTAAAGAGCATATTTTTTATTTTTCTTGTCAAAAATGACAATCGTTTCGCTAGATAAGACCCTTATGCCTCGTTTGGGATTGTTTATAGTCCTTTGAAACTCCATTGAAAAAAAACTGTTAAGTGTTGAGTTAGTATTAAATGTTGGGCTCTATTAAAGTCCATTAAAATGAGAAAAATCCCGCAATGTCCTCATCAAAAAACACAACTTCCTCTCGACCGAACAAAGAATGACATCAACATCCTGGATGACATGGTGGTGAGTAAATTATCTGGATTTTTCTTTTAAGAAAATGGACTAATCTTTTAAGTCGAAACAAAATCCCTGTAGTGCCTGTGTGTTCTTCTGTAGTTTTGCTGAGTTTGCTATTATTTCAAAATGTGGACAAATGTAAATAATTATGAACTGACTTCTAAACAGAGTACATATAAAATGCTTCAGGCACTATAACATACTCATAATCTCCTTACCATAACATTTTGAAAGCACCGTGTCTTATTAAACTCCGCCGTACGGTTTCATTCTCAACTGACACAACTGTGTCCCAAAACTGGAGCAGTTCCCAAGCGCACAACAAACTTCCGACACTATTGTTACTCTTTGTTTCTTTTTGTTTTGTTTTTGTTTTCATTTTATCATCTGTTAACTTTGCTTTTGTTCGTAATGGTGCGAGTGATAAACAAACAGATGCAACAATATTCAGTGACGGTGAGTCCCAAATGAATCAGCGCGACTCAATGACGCATGCCTATCATAGCAGGTTTGGGAGACAAACATCCCTTCAACCAATGGGGGATCCTAAGGGACAGATTTCACCACAATAAAAGATACTTTGAAGATTTTTTATTTTTCTACTTTCTATTTTGATTTGTTTCGGTTTGTTTATTTGAAAAATACAATACATGTATTTTAAAGGTCCCATTCTTTCTGTGTTTTTGAAGTTTTTTTTTTTTCGGTGTGCAATATAATGTGTTCATGTTTCATGTGTAAAAAAGTGTGGTATTTTTCACGAAATTGATCTGTATAGCGTTGTTTTCACTGTCCTCAAAACGGGCTGATGTCTTCCTTGTTCTATGAAGTCCCTCCTTCAGAAATTCGTAACGAGTTCTGATTGTGTAGTTTGTTTAGTGTGTTGTGATTCTATAGCAGTTTAGCTTGTCGTTAGCTTAGCTGGTGACTGACGTATTCCTGTGTGTGGAGTTTAGTCAAAAAACTGTTCTAGTAGTCCAAACCGTCCGTTCGCTGTAGGCTTTGAAAGGCAAATTCTGTTAAAGAAAATATATGGCTTTGAGCTTTATCATTTTACAGGTATTATTTATGCTATTGTAGCAACATTACACACTAACTAGGGTTAAAAAAATTGGATTAGAAAGAACGTGACCTTTAATATAGCCCACAACATACACTGAAAAAAGTGGTCAAATCAACATATATTTTACTAGCAAATCATTTCCAGTGTTTTTTTTTAGGTCCAAATGGTACACTGTAAAAAATGCAGCATAAGGATAAAACAACTTCAACTTCAACTTCAATTCAACCTAATATTTTAAGTTTTGTTTGTGGTAAGTTGAGATAACTTATAAAAACAAGTTGAAATTAATTTGTTAAGTTAAAGTAACATAAAAATTAGGGCTGGGAAAAGATTAATCGCGATTAATATATGTGTGTGTACTGTGAGTAATTATGGTGTATATTTAACCACACACACATACATAAATTAATGTCAGATTTTTTTTATTTATATATCAATATATAGCTTCTTTTTTTCTTTTGTTTTGTGCGCCCGAGTTCGTTTACAGTCTGGGGAGACGCATGCTGAAAGTTTGAAAAAAAAACTTAGCAAACATGTCTGAGGGACAGCTCAGCCGCATCACTACAGTCACGTGACTTCACGCGGTTTACAACAGAACCGAAAAAGGAAGACAGTGCTGAATAAAGTCATAATTCTTGCTATTTTTGGACCAAAATGTATTTTTGATGCTTCAACACATTCAAACTGACCCACTGATGTCACATGGACTACTTTGATGATGTTTTTATTAACTTTCTGGACATGGAAACCGTACATAGATTTCCAATGGTTGGAAAAAAACTTTTATTTTGTATTAGATCAATCGCAATTAATCTTTTCCCAGCCCTAAATATATGTTGATTTGACAGAAATGCTGCATTTTTACTGTGTATAAATTACAGCATCTATCAGGAAGAACTAATAAGGTCATCCAATCCTCCACCAACGGCTGCATACTGTAAATACATCATTAAAAAGCTGGAAGGTCGACCGTAGTATAAATGCTTTCTCTAAGGATCAAAGCTTATATCTTGATGCACTTACCATCTTCCCAGCCCTGATTTTCTCCATCAGATGTATTAATGGAATTAACTTTGGAGTCAACTTTCATTAGCACACACACTGCAAAAAAATGATTTTCAAGAAAACATTTTCTTAGTATTTTGTTTTGTTTTCAGTAAAAATATCTAAAAATTGTAAAAATTAAGATGCTTTTTCTTGATAAGCAAAACGACCCAAGAAAATAAGTCTAGTTTTTAGACCAAAAATATAAAATTTAAGTGATTTTGTGCATAAAACATAGAACATTTTTATTAAACACTAAATTCAAGAAATATTCAAGAAAAATTTGCTTACCCCATTGGCAGATTTTTTTTGCTTGTTTTATGCACAAAATCACTTTTTTGGTCTAAAAACTAGACTTATTTTCTTGGGTCGTTTTGCTCATCAAGAAAAAGCATCTTAATTTAAGAATTTTTAGATATCTTTACAGATAACAAGACAAAATACTAAGATTTTTTTTCTTGAAAATATTTTTTTGCAGTGCACAGGATTTCTGACAGCAAATTATCTGAAGATCTTTAGGATCCAGAAAGTGAAGCTTGTTGTTCAGCTGCCTCAGGCAATTGATGGCCATCACTGAGTTTTTATAACTAACCTGCAGCAAACAATGAATGCTCCGTACTGTTGCACGATGATATAAATCAATCTAGTAGAGCACTAATAAAGATTCACACTGCCTCCAAACACCAGAGCTGACATGCATTAGATGTTTAAATCCTTTGGAGAACACAAGAGGTGAATGCTAGAAAACTGAGGTTGTCAGAAAGCATTTAAGGAAGCTTTGGTCTTTTGTGTAGTTTTATGAATCTGGCTTCCGTAAGAAACTCAAACTCACTTAGAGCCTGAAAATAAGAAAGCAAAGCCTTATTAGAGCAGGAGACAGATCAAATGAGCTTGCGTCATGAAACCAAGAGCTTACAAATTGAACATGACATCTGTTATGACAGCCAATATTTTCCTAATGTGGAAGAGGGCAGTTTAGCTCCGGGAATCTTATGTTGGATGTTATTTGAAGTTGTGCAGGAAAGATGTGAAAAGATTTAATGTTACCTTTGTGGGAAGAACTAATGAACAACATGGTCATGGCTGATGTTTAAATCGCACATTTCAGAGATGTAGCAGAGAGACAGGCTTTCAATGGCAATGTAATGGGTTTGCTTCTGAGCAAACAAACTGATAAAACGTACACTGAGTTTCTTGGGAACTGCTTGTGTAAATGTACACAATGAAAAAGCCTTGAAACACAACTTTAAAAGCAGAATTTAAAGTTAAATGTAGATAGTATACATGTAAGGCATAATGATGGAAATGATACTCGAACTGTCAAGAAAAGATTTCCACTCTTAACATGCGTATATCATTCTGTAAGGTCAATAGCGTACGATTATATAAAGAGTTTAAACCTTCTAGAGTTGAGAGGCTCGAAATGTGTTTGACATAAATGTAGGTAATGTTTTATTCATAAAATGCAACAAGCACACAGTTGCTTAGTAGGCCCATGTCAAATTGTGGCATAAAGGAAATTTGATCCAATTTGTGCATATAAGACACAAACGTTTTGTTTCAATCTGCTCCTCCTATATCATAATTTCCTCTTCATCTCATATTGTCAACACACATGGCAAAACATCTGTTATAGTTGTGGTCTAGTGCACAAAAGCTGTGCAACTCGTGTGCAAGTCCAGCTTGTATTATTATTATTTACCGATCGCATACTCTGCTCTTCTCCGCATCATTTCCTGCCCTCTGTACTCCCCTTTTTAAATAATAATAACAATAAAGCCATAAAGTCCAGAACAATGCTGAACTTGGCAGAAGAGATGATTGTTATAAGTTACAAGCATAAATGAGGCTTTACAGCAAAGCAGAAATCATTCACAACCTAGAAGAAAGACGCTAATGCATGCAATTAATGCGGAAAAGATACTATAAAATTTGCAGGGGTAAAATCTAATGGACAAACCTAATGGGAACCTAAAAAAAATAAAAAACACTTAAACAAGAGCAAATATATATTTTTTCCCTTAATTCCCAGAGGATGACATGATTATAATACAATTGCAAATATTCTCATTTGTATGAAGAGCTTTTTGTTCTCTATTAAGAAGCAAAGAATACAGGAACAACGCAAGACAATAACAAAAAGTGATGAATACTGTAATTAATAGTTCGAAATAAAGAAAAATCCGAAGAGTGGCACATTAGCACAACTTGTGGATAACGGAGATAAAGCGGGAATATCAGCGCAAAACATTCAAGTTGGATTTAAGAGAATGAATAAAGCGAGTGTGAAGGTTTTTTTGTTGTGCTTCAGATTAGCGAGAGCTCAAGTGTTGCTATCTGTGTAGTGTCAGTACAACGCCAGCCGCCGTGTGTGTGCGTAAAATCCATCAGCCTTGATAGACAAAGGAAGCATCTCTGTTTTTCTCCATGTCTCTTTCTTTCCCCGTGAAGACTTTCCTTTGCTCCGAGATGTATTTTTGGCCTGCGAAAGCCGAAAGGAACGCGAGTCCCAACCATCACCGCTTTAATCATCGTTCAATGGAGGCTGCCGCCCGCTTTGTGACAAGCTGGAACGCAGCGGCCTGTTTGGCTGCCATTCGGCTCTTGAAGTGGAGCAATGCGCCCTGCTCCGCATCGTCGCGCTGTGATTTTAGGGGAATTTGGAGATTAATAGGGAGGTACAAGCTGTGCCGCAGGCCCGATCTCAGCCTACATTTCAAGTGTGGGGCTCTTAGCAGAACGGGGAAGCTTGCGCGAGCGATGTTTGCTATTGGGTGAACGTGGGGAAAATACAGACGAAAATGCAGGGAAGGCACTTTGTGAAGAACGTAGTATGTGTGCGCGTTTGAGCGCTCTTGTGTGTGTGCGCTTGTGTGTGTGTGTGTGTGTGTGTGTGTGTGTGTGTGTATAAAGCTCAGGCTCTACATCACTAAAAGATAATTTCAACAGACCATATCACATGGGTCACGGAGCACTGCGTGAAGACAGAACAGGAACAGATGCTCGGCGAGCTCTAGAGGACTAACTTAAGACAAGACTAACTGCTACACATGCACACATACACAAATATGTGTACCACTGCATCTCATTGTACTCCCTGTATACCTGCTTATACTGTATAGAGCTTAAAATGCAGTGGGGCTTTAAAGTCTGAGATAACAAAAAAAAATCTAAACCTGAAAACAGGTTTAAAGGTGCAGTGTGTAATTTCTAGAAGGATCTCTTGACAGAAATGCAAAATAATATACAAAACTATATTATCAGTGTTGTATAAAGACCTTTCATAATGAACATTATGTGTTTATTACCTTATAATGAGATGTTTTTATCTACATACACAGAGGGTCCCCTTATATGAAAGTCGCCATTTTGGGCCCTTAACGGACAAACTTTTTTTAATAAGTTGTCTACGACAATGACCTGTTTGACCGGTGGTGGCTACAGTAGCTTCTCTATGTGTTTCAAAAGCGAGGGGTGAGCAGTGGACTGAGCCGTTGGTTGCAATTTACAAACTCACAACTAGATTGCGCTACAATTTACACACTGCACCTTTAAATTAAAAAATTTTGAATATAAAAATAACTTTTGCAATATTTTACAATAAGGTTGTATTAGTAAACATTAGGAAATGCATTAACTTGTTAACCTGAATCCCCACTTTTTAACCCCCCCCCCCCCCCAAATGTCATAGCCAAACTAAAAAGAGACAACCCATTCTCACTCCCCAAGGCGTCAAAATCTGAAGCATGTCCAAACGCCTTCAGCGTCAGTATGAAGACGCGAAGGGTGCCCCTATGCGTCACTATATATCGACGAAATGGGAACTCCGTTGCTTTCATGCTAATTCCTCAGCGTCGGATATAGACGAAATGGAATCCCGGAAGGTGATGCCGTCACGTTATGCGACGATCAGCAGGATCATGCCGCTTCTGGACGGTAACTACTCAATTTTTGTTCCAATTTTTTTACCATTGTCGCTTGGGGTTGGGGTTAGAATGACTTTCTGTTACATAAAATTACATCCTAACCCAAACCCAACTCTGGCCCTAACCCCAAGCGACAATGGTTTAAAAATCAGAAGACAAAAAGTATAAACCAATACAGACATCCTCACCCAAACCCGAACTCTAACCCCAAGCAACAGTGGCTTAAAAATCAGAAGACAAAAAGTATAAACAAACTGACATCCAAACCCCAAGTCTAACCCCAACCCCAAGCGACAATGGTTTAAAAATGGGAAAAAAATTGAGTAGTTACCGTCCAGAAGCGGCATGATCCTGCCGATCGTCGCAAAACGTGACGGCATCACCTTCCGGGAATCCCTTTCGTCTATATTCGACGCTGAGGGATTAGCATGAAAGCAACGGAGTTCCCATTTCGTCGATATAGTGACGCATAGGGGCGCCCTTCGCGTCTTCGTGCTGACGCTGGGGGCGTTTGGGCATGCTTCAGATTTTGACGCCTTGGGAAGTGAGAATGTGTTGCAACCGATACAGTTTATTAAGCCTTTGAACTAAAAGCATATGTTTGGTCTCATATGAAAGCAGACGCCTTGAAGTTTATAAAGAAGTCAAAATTTGTTACTGCCATAATGAAAAAAAGTTAAACACAAAAAAGGGGCCTGCCCCCGGAAAACGGGGACGTCTGGTCACCTTCCTAATGAATTACTCACAAATTCTATTCAGTGTTTTAATCCCTCCTTTCTTTGACCAGACGTCTCAATTCACTTCCTTTGTATCAAATTCCTTTCTTACAAAAAGAAACTTACCTAAAAAGAAGCTTTAACAGTCAAAATTATTCCTAAAAACATATACCTCATATTTCCAGAGCATGAAAGTAGGTGTTTACAGAACAGCTAACGTTAGTACGTTAGCTTAGGACACCATCAAAACATGACAAATAAAGGGCTTTATACTAATAAAACTCACTTTATAACATCAAAAATCAAGTGCTTTAAAAAACCATATGTGATCTGATGTGGCTTCGGATCACAAAATGAGACAGAAAATAAACGATTTCATGCTATGTATGCTATATGCTAGATTAGCATAGCATTATAAATATACAGTATTGTTATAAAAATACCCAACAGCGCATAAATAAAAATGTTTTCATCTCCTGACAAAATGAAGACATTACTGTCGCTAAATGATTTTCTGAATAAAAAAGGTCAAAACTGAATCTTAAGTCTTTAATCCCTTTTTAATGATGTATACCCTGCTGAAAAAAACAATGAAACCATTACAGAAAATTCTAATGGTTTCCATTAAAATACCAATAGGAACCATTAGCTTTTACCATTAAAACCACTATACTGGAGTGTGTTTTGGACCATATTCAATTAAAACCAATACAATTCCCAATAAAACTATATTTTATTGTTTTTTTCAGCAGGGTAGTTGTTTAATGTAAGTACATTTAAACTAACAGTAACCTTAAATATATGTAAATAAAGAACTCTTCAGGATGTCCTCGTGTGAGTTAACAGGTTTTAACTAACATGAGAAAACAATAAAAAATATAGTTTTTAACATGTATTAATTCTTGTTAATGTTAATAAATGTCAATACAGTTATTCCTGTTAATTTATGGTGCATTAATTAATGTTAACAGTTACAACACTTGATTTTATAAATGTAGTAGTAAATGCCAAAATGAGCATCAACTAAGATTAATAAATGCTGTAGAAGAATTGTAAAAAAAACAACAACGTTTTAATATATGTCAAAATTTGCTGGGAAATATAAAAAAATCAACATCCACATTAATTAAATTAACTTACTGATACTGATAAAATTGTTTGAATTTTTTTTTTTTTTAATTTTCAATTGTGATTTTAGACATAGACCCCACTGTAACTATGTATGTAAATAAAGTAAATTAAGCAAAATAAGTAGAAAAAATTTAATATTGTGCAGCACTCAGCAACTGATAAAAAATGTAAAATGAAAAAGTGGGGTGTGAGCTAGAGAGTGCGAGACACAGAGAGAGTGAGAGAGAGAGACTCCCCCAAGGGACACTTCATTAAGGCGCCCCGGGCTAATACATTAGACAGGAAAATAAATGTTAACAGCCTCTAAAGCTGGAAAGTGGCAATGAAAGCTAACTCAATTAAAGGCTGCATGATGGGCTAGGATGCATTGTGTTTAATAGCAGCCGCCTGTGGAAGGGTGAGAGGAAGAGTAAATGGGAAAGAAAAAAATACAAATCTCGTGCCTGAGGGTCTGTCTGCGATTAGCGATGTGCATTTGTGTCGTGGCATAACAGTGTTGTTTCTTTGTATGGACAACTGTAGCCTATATCAGGAATAAAAAGTTAATATGTGTGTGTCTGTGTGCGAATGTGTGGGTAGAGGTTATCAAGCTGTGTAAATTTGCGGTTATTAAATTTGACAAAACCTCGTTTTGAGGACAACTAGATAACATACAGTTCTGTGTGAGAAAACAAATCTTGGGTCTCCATGCTACCATTAGATGTTTTTGTTTGTTTTTGCAATGGTATAATGACCATATACTTTATACGATTAGTTATCTTTATTAGAATACAATAAAGTTTCTGTACTTTGTTTTACATCAAATATTCAATCATCAATCATAAACTTTGAATTATTTGAAAGCTTGTTTTTGCCATCAATACACTGGAGTGAAAAGGATTCAATTAAATGCAGACGGACCGCATATTAATATAAATGTTGGCACTCACATATCTAGCTATATGGTTCCGATCATTTCTGAAATATCCAAAAAACGTCAGCGTACATTGCAACGTAAGGGTCCACTCTTCAAAATGCAACCCACATTTTAATTCAAAATAACCAAAAATAGGGAAAATCCCACTAGATTCTCATTTGTTTACATGCGCACTTACGACCATGTTTCACGATCACTGAAAATGCATCTCTTGCTGCTTCGTTAGACTGTTCCGATAATTTTTTTGTTTTGTCCAATCAGATAAGGTTTGAGAACTTAAAATGTCCTGGAAGCGCACATTGGGTAAGCAAGGTGTCATCTTGCGCAATTTAGCTTTTGACAAGATGAAGCCAAAATGAAGCCAGCCATGGCCTATCCAGCAAAGTTTTGATTGATGGGGTAGTAACCAATCATGAAACGATTACAAGGATTCAACTTATGTCAATAAAATGTACTTCAGCTTACACATGCATAGACATGCGTGCACAGTCTGCACACCCGAATGTTTTGTTTTGGTATAGCATAGCGGGCCGGCTAGCCTCTCAAAGAGCCGCTGAGAAACCTATCCAGAGGTTAGATATAATCTCCATTATGGATCGGCGACTGCAGATGACTTTTTTGTGTTGAGAGTGTTTTGGAAAAGGTGATAAGGAGCACGACCGAGGTGCAAAAATACCAGACTGTATAAAAAAATACAATTGCGTCGCAGAGTTGCGCAGGACTGTGGAGCTGCGCTCAATAAAGTAAGTTAGTATTGTTATGTTCATTATATATTTACAGTTTTTTTCATGTTAGCTGTTTTTGATTATAAAAATAACAGTGGAGATGACAAAGACACGAGACACATGAGCTCATTTTTGCTCATGACATGATATGTAAATGCATTATATTTATGGCATATGAATCTAATGCATAGAATATACAAACTAAAAACAAGAAAATAAGATATGTGGCGGAAAATATGCCGTAAATCGTAGCAAACTAGCTATAAAAAGTATTCGGCAGGTACTCAAGATGGCGTCAGGCAACTGGAATGACGTATAAGGTCACATGACTGATAATCATGTATAAGCTAAAGTCTCAAGTATTTAGTGTGACCTTCCCTTACACTTGAGCAACAGCAAGAACCCGTACGCTATCTTAAACCTGAAATTAAACCTTAATTTCTAATTATATTCTAATGACTTCGGTTTCCTCAAAAGAGTTCAAGATGTGCTCCAAGAGAAGTCACATTGTACTAAAGCTATTTTGTCTTTTTTAAATTTTGTGCACATCTTATTTCCTGTATTTTTGTTGGTAAACATGAAAGATTTATACATTAAAATATTTATTTTATAGGCAATTTCAGTGTAGGACAAAGAGCTGGATTTGGGGTGGTCCCAATCGGGTCATGAGTCGAAGGCGGTAAGTAAAAGTGTATCAAATGTCTTAATTTTTTTTGCACATTTGCTGTTCATCCACTGTCAAGTACAAACCTGTCACTGGGGCAGAACCCTTTAATAAAGGTCTTAATATGTACCATTTAGGTGCATATGAATCTTTAAACTACCAATATGTACCTTTGAAGTACTAATATGCACTCTTTGGGTACAAAGGTGTACCTTTTTGAAAGGGTACTGTCCCGGTGACACCTTTTGTTCCTTTATTTCTGAGAGTGTATAATGTAAACGACACAAACATGTACAGTAGTGAATCATAAGTTATTCAGAAATAGTGGGATAATGTTTTGTGTGTTGGTTGCTTGTGACTCGCTCCGCCCGTTGTACGCTTCCAGGAGCTCAGGTTTATTTGGAAAGGATCGGTACAGCTGATCTTTTATAAATCTGATAAAACGAAAGACTCTTTGAATATATGAAGGATGTAAGACTACTCTATAGGCACTCAAGGTTAACATGAGATAAGCAGAAACAGTGTGTGTTATGTGAGCTTTAAAGACAGGCATACAAGTGATGTAAAATATCTTATACTATAAATGAATACTGAGAACTCAATCTTTCATATTTTTAACTGTAAGGGTTTTTGGAGTGCCCAAGTGGCCCTCTGTTGTCCTCAAATGTCTTTTTCTGTGGGAGTTTGTTTGTGAGCGAACAGACAGTTTTTTCGGTCTCTGACCTCTAGAGAGGGCCTCAGCTTTCATTAGCATTTATGTGTCCCAACACTCCAAGCCTACCACAGCAGAAATTTAAGAAACAATTTTACTATGAGGGAAACACAAAGCATTAAAGGATGATAGAAAACCAGCCCACCACATACGACACACTTTTCTGCCAGAACATAAAATAAGGTAGAACAGAAAGTGAATGATGCACGATGAAAAGTTATTATTCAGATTAACAGAGCAAGGTTAAAAACAAATTTATGTCCGTATGCACCCCTTGTCATTATTTATGTGCACATAAGCTTTGCACGTAAATATTACTGAATGAGACTTGCTGGGAAAGATGATAAGAGATGACGATGCAGGTTATGATGAAGATGACACTTTTGATACGCAAAGTTTATTATCTCTTCAACCTGACATGCCATGCAAGCTTCAGCAGGTCTATAGCCACGCGTACGGTCTTATGTCAAAGGCAAGGCCGCATCGCCTCGACATCACGTCTAAACCCTTACCAGCAGCACTAGAGGCCTCAACCGAATCCACACTGAGAAACACTGACAGCATGCCTGTATGCATTTATGTTTGTGTCTGCATCTGCGCATGAGAATGAAGGTTCATGCGGCTCAATTAGTAGAGCATTACATTAGCTGTGCAAAGATCATGGGTTTGATTTCCAACATAGATGGGACAACACAGACAAAGTGGTCCTAAGCTGTCACTGGGGCAGTACTCTTTAAAAAGGTCCTAATAAGTACCATTTAGGTATGCAGTGTTGGGGAAAATTACTTTTAAAAGTAATCATTACAATATTAAGTTACTCCTAAAAAAGTAACTAATTGTGTTACTTAGTTACTATTCATGGAAAGTAATGCTTATGTTACTTTTTTGTTACTTTTGCGTTACTTTTTCTTGGTGAGGTTTGATCGCCTTCAGGCCTTGGAGGTGTTTTTCATGACTGAAAAGTTCTGCATTCAGAAATTGCATATTTCATCACAAAATGTCGAGCTCTGGCCTGCCATCTCAGTTTCTGACACAAACTGTTCCCACACAGGCGTGTACGCATAGAATGCATAATGTGATTACGTTTAGTTTAATTTTGTCTTTTTTATCTAATTAATTAAACTAAAAAAGTAAATTGCATTACTTTTTTGCAAAAGTAACTCAAATATTAATGTGTACATTTAAAAAGTAATGCTTTACTTTACTCGTTACTTCAGAAAAGTAATATTATTACGTAATGCACGTTACATGTTATTTAAAATGCACATGAGCTGATCTCTGCACTAAATGGCAGTGTCGTGGTTGGATAGTGCAGATTAAAGGGCGGTATTATCCCCTTCTGACATCACAGGGGGAGCCAAATTTCAATGACCTATTTTTCACATTCCTTCAGAGAATGGTTTATCAAAACTAAGTTACTGGGTTGATCTTTTTCACATTTTCTAGATTGATAGAAGCACTGGAGACCCAATTATAGCACTTCAACATGAACAAAGTCAGATTTTCATGATACGTCCCCTTTAAGCCCGGAGTCTAGTCATTTTTTTACGTGTACGCAAACTTACGCGCATGGACGAACATACAGTCTTGTAAAGTATAGTTTATTTGACTCGTACGTGTACACAGATGTTTAACTACAAACTACATTCTCCTGTAGGATGCGCGACTTACATGTACAATGTACGCAGGGTTTCAAATATCTGGCGGTGCACGTGGAAATTGTATGCACTGTACGCTGTAAGTCACAAAAAATAAAGTAAAAGTGCCTGATAAATGTGTAAATGTAAATAAAAACCTGGTTTCATCCGTGTTTAAGGAATAAGAGTGGTGGGGCAATTGTTACGTATCGCATTATATATATATATTTATTATTATTTATTTGTACCTACCTAGTAATATATGTGTAATTCCCTATTTTGGTTAAATTGATTGTGGTTGCTCGCAGCCTGGCGGAATATCATCCCATACAACAACGATCCTGTCTGTGGCCCTAATAAAGAATGACGGCATGCCTCCCTAAATGCTCGACCACTTTGTGCTGAGCTAATGCTTCTTCAATTACAACATCAGATAATTCATGCTAACAGAAAATGGAAAGCCGGTGGAAAAAGAAGGCCGGGGGAGGAAGAATCGATAGTTTGTGAAATCGTAAGTCACGCTCAAGGCCACAGTCACAATCGCACAAACAGATACACGTGCATGCGCGGACGCCGCCTGTGGAGGCTGAATAATAGGGCCCACTGGGGCCGAGGCTGTGTGTGTTTGTCTAGGGCTGGAAGACAGAAGCTCGGCTCTTACCGTGGCCCCCGTGCTAACATGCTTAAACCAAGCTTGCTGTTTATGTGTTAGAGGGATGAAATCAGGGGATTTTGAGTTGGCGTGGGGCGTCGAGTCCTCAAAGAGGCTGGGTCTCGATATAGACAAGCCAATAGTTTAATGCAAAACCATAAGACTAGCACTCCCAGCACGGTCTGGGAGGAATGCCAATTGTGAGATCTATACTTTGTATGGTATAGATTTTCTCCAGGGGTAGGGATGTTTACTGCGTAAGATCTGTCCGCCTCTCGGCTATACAATTGTACGCAGATGTTTACTGCACTGCAGGGATCCCAGAGTTATTCTGAACTCAAGAATAATTACAGCGCTTGCAAGGCAGCATTGCATTCATATGCATAAACATTTTGGTTAGGGTTTATTTTGAACTCCAGACGTATTACATTGCATTGTGTTAACACCGAAAAGATCATGCGTTCAATTCCCACAGAACACACAAACTGATCAAATATACCTTGAATGGGGTTGCTTTGTATAACAGCATCTAAATGCAAATGTAAATTTAGGCATTTAATTCAGTTTAAACCTTTTACAGAATCTATTCAATGAAAATACATCTTGGTTAAATTGTGCTAATTTGTTTCTACACTTACATATTATGCTATGTAAGCTAACATTTGAAAACCTCTAAGCGACATTTTGTTTAAAATACGTGACCCTGTCATACCAGTCATAAGTAGCACATGCATATGTGTATCAGTATGCAAAAATACAGCACATGCATATGTGTAGCAGTATGCAAAAATACATTGATTGGGTCAAAATTATCTAATTTTTATGGCAAAAATCATTGTGATATTAAAGAGCACCTATTTCAATGCTAAAAAAACAATGTTATTTTGTGTATTTGGTATAATAAAATATAGCCAGCGCACTCAGCGCCGTCAGAGCCAGCGCATTCAGCAAAGCTGGATAGCCAGAGGCAGTCGACCCGTCCCGCACAGCCGAAGCCACAGCTGCGCCCACGTCCTGCACCCCCATGGACTGCCTAGTACCTTGTTGGACTTTTGTTTGTCTAGTTTAGTTTTATATTGCCTTATCTTGCGTTTTCCCCTGGACTCATTATTATTTATAATGTTTGAGTTTATACCTGTTCATCTGTTTTGTGGTTCATGTCCCGTGTGTTCCCCTGAGGATCGTCTGGTAGCCGCTCCTTAGGGGGAGGGTACTGTCAAGATTCTTCCATAAGTCTTGTTTTATGTTTATGTTTTAGTATGATGGCAGTGTTCTGACAGTATCTTATTCTATGTGGAGGCTCATGGCCTTGTATATTGGGTCATGTGCCTCTGGTGTCTCGTCTCTTGTCTCCGCCCCCCTGTTCACCCATCATTCAATCATCAGTTCATTACCCTCACCTGTTTTCCCCTTGTTATCCTGTTTAGTTTTTCATATTTAATGCCCTCGTGTTTTTAGTCATGTGCACGTTCATTTTGTATTGGTCATGTGTGATCTTGTCTAGTGTTTGTATCATTGTCAAGTTTAGTTTAAGTCATCTGTTAATATTTCGTGTTTCATGTATGTTTTGCTCCCATGTGGGTTTTTTTTTTGTCAGTGTTAAAATAAAAGTGTTTTTGTTCACCCCCGACATCGCCTGCATTTGGGTTCATCCATCCACAATTCCTCAGTTACTTTCTTCAGAGGCCTTTCTTTTCTTGTCATACAATTCGTAAACACTTTTTCTCTTGCGAGCTTCAATGAATGGCTGAAACCTTAGCCCACCACAGATACACCTGAAAGTGCGCATGCGCAGAAAGCGAACCTAGGGACGAGCATGTACGACGGCCTTACGTAAACATATCATCAGAATGATTGACAACTGGGATGACCAATAGTCTTGTTCCCCCCTGGAAAAAGAAAATCTTCCGCCATACCTTTAATTTGTACAAATTTAAAGATGATTTTCAAAGAGCTTCTATTGTTAAATAGTTACAAACAGTATATCAACGTTAACCTTAATATATAAATCTAAATAAAAATTTATAAATCTAAAAAAAAATTACCCTTACATTTCTCACATTAATAGTGATGATGTCATTGTAAAATGTGCATGATGAATTCTGACTGGTCACACACATTTATTTCCCTCCATTCTTACTGAATATCTACCTTAACTGGGAAAACGGCGCAACCCGACATCTTGTACTGGAATTGATTAATAGGAAATCTCAAACATCGCCTCTTTAATAGGGTCATGTTGAAGGTTTAATCAACATACACTATTAATTTTCTATAAAACAGTGCAGTGTCTGTGCTAATAAAAAGCTTAATCAATGATCTGAAACATAAACAAGGTTTAGACGAAATATTTATCAGACTGTATGAAAACAATTTCAATTATAAGTTTTGATAAATTAGAGGTACACTGTCAGAAACAGGTACCTTTCTGTCGCTGGGGTGGTACCGCATTGTACCTTAACAGGTATACTTAACATAATACAATGTTGTACCTTTTTGGGTACATTACCGTTCGTTAAAGATCTATTGTGTACCTTTAAATGTAAAAATAAATTTAAAGGAATAGTCTACTCATTTTCAACATTAAAATATGTTATTACCTTAAATAAGAATTGTTGATACATCCCTCTATCATCAGTGTGCGTGCACGTAAGCGCTGGAGCGCGCTGCGACGCTTCGATAGCATTTAGCTTAGCCCCATTCATTCAATGGTACCATTTAGAGATAAAGTTAGAAGTGACCAAACACATCAACGTTTTTCCTATTTAAGACGAGTAGTTATACGAGCAAGTTTGGTGGTACAAAATAAAACGTAGCACTTTTCTAAGCGGATTTAAAAGAGAAACTATATTTTATGGCGTAATAGCACTTTTGGGAGTACTTCGACTCGCCTGAAAAGTCCGCTCCCCTTCTCACTCTCATAATGGGAGAGGGAGGATGTTACTGCGCCGAGTCGAAGTACTCCCAAAAGTGCTATTATGCCATAAAATATAGTTCCTCTTTTAAATCCGCTTAGAAAAGCGCTACGTTTTATTTTGTACCACCAAACTTGCTCGTATAACTACTCGTCTTAAATAGGAAAAACGTTGATGTGTTTGGTCACTTTTAACTTTATCTCTAAATGGTACCATTGAATGAATGGGGCTAAGCTAAATGCTATCGAAGCGTCGCAGCGCGCTCCAGCGCTTATGTGCACGCACACAGATGATAGAGGGATGTATCAACAATTCTTAGTTAAGGTAATAACATATTTTAATATTGAAAATGAGTAGACTATTCCTTTAACTAGTACAAAATTATGTACACAATAGGTCCTTAGGGTATAATATGTATCCCAAAAGGTACAACATTTTAATATGTTGTATACTCTTTAAAGGGGTGGTTCAATGGTATTTCATGCATTCTGACTTATTGACACAGTTATAGAGTTGTTTCCTCATGCTAAACGTAAGCAAAGTGTCAAAAAAGCAGTTGGACGTGTTACAGAGTATTTCTGTGCCGAATGCATTTCACCAGGGTTAGTTTCAGAAAGTTTTTTCCGATTACGGGTCCAGCTGACGTTTCAGGGGTTTCTATACGTAACACTTATTTTTATGGGCACCCGTCAATCAACAGGCGCTAGAACTTATAAACATCACATCATGTGACAAGCTTTGTTTCATTTCAAAACTCAACAATGGCACGAAAGAAGAAGTGTGTTTTTGGATGTAAGGAGAAGAAATCCAGCCTTATGGAAACAATGGATATAGTTTTGCGTGTGTGTTTGATGCGCTGGATTTCATTGAAAAGTCCCAACCGGATCAGTTGCATGCAGTAAGTAAGACTTCTCTCTTATGTTGGAAATAGGTGCGTGCATATTATATAAATGGCACAAACATGTAGTGAATCATAAGTTAAACAGTGTGGTGTAGTGTTGCATGACTCGTACTCACTCCTCCCGCGGAAGTAACTCCTTCTTCATTTTTTCGTACGTTATCGGAAAGAACAGATGAAACTAATCTTTCTTTTATGAATCTGATTAAACTAATGACACTTCAGAGATATAAAGGATGTAATACTACTCTATAGGTACTCCAGATTAACATCAGAAATGCAAAAACAACGTGTGTTATGTGAGCTTTAAAGGGCAACATGGTCCTTTGAGGGTACCACCCCAGTGACAAAAAAGCTGACAGTATAGAGTAAATTAGACAAACATTTGTATGCATAAACAGCACATTCTCCACCACTCCTAGACAACCCTACATTCACTTTACAGTATTTAAAGGTAGGCACTGAAGGTCCTGACACATCTAATCCTGGCTAACAAATACACAACCCCACTGCCCTGTGGCGTCCTGTATTTGAGTTTTATAGCAGTGTTATACCAGCTTTGCATCTTCCAGGGTTGTGTTTATCTTTCCTCTCAGAAGAACAGCTAAGCTAGAAGATCAACATTCAAACTGTGCTGTTTCCAAATGTACTCTGACACAGTAACTGCTAGAAGAACCACTGAGAGCTTTATTTCGGAAATCTCTACAAGAGGACCTGGCTGCGGTTACAGAAGTCGTCTCAAGTGTAATCTTCGGAGATCTCATTTCGAGATTAAAAGCTTGACAGGAAAAGTATATTCACGATTAGAGGAAAGTATGAGATTTGAGTCCTCAGCAAAAATTTCAAGGATTGAGAAAGGAATGTAAACACAGTTTTAAATAGCCAATTTAAAAAGATTAAAGATAGCTCTTCAGAATGATGCTCAAGACTGTACTACAGGCTCACTTCTTCAATCTATGTTTGTTTAAACATTTACTTTTAAAAAGACCTTTGGGCAATTCAGTTTATTGTTTGAAATTGATGAACAAGACCTCTTTGGCTTTTATATTGTAAGGAGTTGCTATGAAAGCCCCACTCGTGATCTTAAAGCACAGCATTAATGTTATAGCGTACACACAAACATTACTGAGCTGTGGGGAGTCTCCATGCTATTATTCTCCAGTTGTTGATCTCATTAGGACGGTCTACTTTAAACCAGACTGACCCCTCCAGAGATGCACCTACCCTGTATTTCCAACATCTAACCAGCATCACCAACAATAAAACAATGTAAACAGGTACTTTAAGAGCATATGTGTTATAATGAGACATCTGCTTCTCTCTGTACTGCAGTTTACCAAATGGACCTTTAAAATAAGTAACAAGAACAAACCAACCACCATCCCACTCTATCTACAGCACATTCAATTCTTTCTCATCCGGGGTGAGTTTCTAGGCCAATGAGAGCTCTGCAAAATCTCTTTCGAAGAAAACACTTGTTGTAGAAGATAAAAGAGACTGGATGAGGTAGAGATGGAGAATAAAAGAGATCAGGGACAAGGGCATTGATTCAGACGACAGCTGAAAGAGAGGCAGTTTTAGTAAATTTAAAAAAGGAAATGAGGACGGGTGAGTCTTTCGATCTAAATGGCCCTTTCTGAATTGCATCTTAAACTTCTTTTTATCTGGAACATCGTTTTACATCACAGATGAACTGTGCCTACTAAATAACTTTCATTCTTGACGTAAATTTTTTTTTTTTTTTGTCTACAAATCATTGCATTCTATTACTAATTTGAACTTTAAGAGTTCACAGATATTGGGGCAGTTTCCCGGACAGCGATTAGCTTAAACCAGGACTATGCCAAAGGTACAATTTGTAAGATATTTTTACAGTAAAATATCCAAAAACCACTAGTCTGGTGTTATATATTTTGTCCAACTGATTACTAACAATATCTATAATGTTTTCAACTACTTGTAAATTATGAGAAAATTGCTGCCCTAAACAGTGACACCGGGCAGTGCAGTCGCCTGTAAATGACGTTAATATCCACGTTACCCTTTGTTACCGCCTTTACTGACGTAAAAACCATATGACAACAGTGTCGTTGACAAATGCAGAAGTTATAGCGTCTGCCGGGCCACTCGCTTTTTTATGGTAAGTTTGTTCTTCTGAACACTTAATTCTGTGTGTGTTAACAAAACGTCATATTGGACTAATACTGTAACATCTATGACTAACAATTGCGTCTTGAACATTACATGAAACCTTACGTAATGAAAAAAAAAAACGATGTCATCAAATCCCATTAGTCTACACTGCTTCAGAGCGTCATTAAACTATGTCATTGTTATTGATTTCATCTGGCGCCCTCTAGCGGTGCGGATAATACAAATTGCATCTTTAATTTAATTAGGAAATATAACTTGTTTTAACAAACATGCATTGCTAAAAATATTACTTGTGTGCATTTTGAGGCAAAACAAAGGGCACTGATGTATTTTAAGATATGTCAAGCTGTTTTCAGTTTGGATTTATTTTAGTCTAGGACTAGTATAATCCCTGTCCGGTTAACCATCCCAATAAGTGGAACATACATTTCATTTGATTTTATTAATTTTGAGTTCAAATAATCTCTAATGATAAAAATTTATTACGTCTAAAATGCAGCTGTCATTTGGCAATCCCTCATTAATTGTATTTATTTATATTTGTTAAAATACTTTTTATATGGTTACATACTGTTTAAAAGTTTTGGAATACTCACTCTTTATTTATATAGTTTTTCCACATATAATAATAAATAATAATAAACTTGTCCAAACTGTGGCATAACTGTGGAAATTATTTTGATGACTAAACTGTTATATTGTATCATCTGAAGTGCAATCCCCATTTGCCTATTGCAAAACCATAAGTGTCATTTTATCAAGAAGGGTGCACTTAAGAAGCTCACATTTAATCTGGGCTCTTACTGGCTGCTTTTCCCTCAATATTCAGTCACCTATTTTAAAAATATATATATTTTAAAATCTATATTTATAATAATGTAATATAAATAATATAAAAATAATAATATTTAAAAGGCTGTTTTTACACAATCTATGTCCGATATTTGGAAAATAGCTTTTATCTGCCAATAGAGGGTATGCATTGACATCACTTTCCACATGACCACGCCGAAACTCGCCCTCTTGAGTGGCAAACATTCAACAAAATGGCTGGTTTTCATAGCGGCTGCTGCGAAAATGCCAGTAAAACTGACTTATTATCAGCTTGAATTGAATTTAGTTGGACTTGATAGCAGAGGTGGACAATACTTAGTTACATTAGTTACATTTCCCAAGCATCTGTGCTTTATTATAGGGGATTTGTATTGGGAAAAAATTTACTTCACTACATTCTAAAGCATATAATCATACTGTGTATTTTTTAATATTGCATATAAAAATGTATTTAATACCTAATTACGTTTAAATTGTGTACTTTTACTTGAGTAAAAGTATGTTAATGTACTTAAATACTTAAATGTAAAACAAAAACATATTATTTATGAAATGTAATAGAGTAAAAATTATGATAATATGTTTTGTAATGTGTTTTCCAAAGAAAAACACTGATAAAATACAAATACTTAAAATATGTTTAAGTAAAAAAATAAAACCTCTGCTTGATAGTGACCCTTTATCAACCCACCTGTTGTCTGTGGATGTTGGAATGAACGATCCATTTACTTCTCCTTTCTGCGTTTTTGGCTGTCTGATAGCTCCGAATTCTTGTTAATCTGTTAGTACAGTCTATCGCACAACAACTTTTTCCCATTTCGACGCGCCACTCAGTGGGCGTAACCGCAGTCCCTCTCGCCAACAGTGACGTCATGTGCATACCCTCTATAATAAAGTTAAAAGGCCGATACATTGATGCTTACCTAACTTTTTGTTTTGATATTTTGACTACTTCTGCCTTCGGGCGATGCTAAAGCATTCGTCCTGAAGGGATCCAATGAGGGAGTGAAAACACGAGTTTAAGAGCTGACTTTAAGTGCAGCTGAAAACCTGCCCGTGGCAGTTTGCTTTGCACTTTGAGTCTTAATGTAGTTTAATTATGAATTTTAGTGAACAGAAGACAGCAGCGGGGGCAATGCTAAGAAGTGAATGCAACGTTAGTAAAATATGGCCCTTTCTCAATCAATAGTTTTCTCTACTAATTTCTCTCCCTCGTCAACTTTGTGCAACTCTCCTTACATTTACGACGTGACAGAATGCATAATTTTACGCATGATATAGTATTTCGGGTTGAATACCTCAAGAAGCTGTGCCTAATAATTCATGAGGTGCTAAGCACAGGTTTATGAATTATGAAGAATGAGGGATTACAGATTCAAGGTACACTTTGTCCAATGTTTGCAGCAAATAGGCTTTAACTGCAGATAAATGAGTTGGAATAATGGGGGAGAGAAGAAAGCAACTTAATATTGATTTGGGCTAGAGGGATTAGTGTAGGACAGACCATGCGTATTACAGATTTTGACATCATGAACTGTCAAACACTTCTTTTATGAATATTAATTAGGTTGGGCACCAATTATAAAATATGATCTTTTACTGTTTCGAAAAATTAGTAGTCTGTGATGTATCTGGACATCAGGTTTGAATATAAACAAATACCGATTAGAAATTCTGGATATGCAAGCTTCACAATAGCATATTCGTTTGTTTCTTTCACACAAGCCATACAAATAATCTCTAGACAGTAATGTCTTGCTGACCGATTGCAAAATGCATTTGCAGCCTGCCAAAGTCAGTAGATAAATGCATGGATAGCTTTCAGAATGTAAAGTATGACTGTACCTGGTGTTATTGTTTTGAGTTTCTACAGTACATTTGGGCATCAGTGGGTGTGTATCGTTTATTTTTATGTACAGACATTTGTTTTTTGTTTTGTTGTTCATTTAAATGGATAGGCCGAAAAATGCTACATTATCTGACCAGCACCCAATCAAAATCTAAAAATGTGTTTTGTGTTGGTGAATCGTGTGCTCTCTTTATGGCACGGTCCATCTGGATGGACTGTTCTCTCGGCAGGGCTTCTTTCTAGTGAGAAACAGCCGCCCAGCAGGGTCCCAACAGCCCACCCACTTCTGCAGCCAGCGCGTTTCAAAAGTTGAGACTAAACATGCGATTTTGCAATAACGCACACAAACAACTTCTGAGTTTGCAATGACACATGCGCCAATAACTTGCACTGTCCACCGATTTACTAGGGTGGCCATTCGTGCCAGTTCCGCCGGACACGTCCCGAACATGTTTTCGGGTTCGTTCTCCGGAAGTCGCGTTGGTCGACTGCATACGTCATCAAGGTTTAATATTCCGGGTTTAATTTCAGAAAAGCAACCGTTACATTTCAAGGTAGAAATGAAACTAAAATTATTGTATGTCTTAAAAGAAATAAATCTTAATTTTCTTATGTATTTTAACTGGAAAGTGAAAACCTCGATGACGTATGCGGCCGAGCAACGCGACTTATGGAGAACGAACACGAAAACATGTTCGGGACGTGTCTGGCGGAACTGGCACGAATGGCCACCCTACGATCTACCAATGCACTGATTTCTTGCTTTCTCTACTGAAGTCTTTCCGTCAAACACATGATGAACATTTAGGCCCTGTTTACACGTACATGGTTATTTTAAAAAACTTAGAGATATACCTTCATTTGTGCCCCTCATTTACATGCAAACTGAGAACTCGCCTCTGAAACCGATTGTTTCTAAAAACTCCGGCCAGAGTGGAGATCTTGAAAATCTTCGGTTGCATGTAAACTGAGACAAACGGATGTTTAAGCACGCAACGTCACACAGTATGCGCCAGAGCTCGCACCTACGTCAAAAATGCGACCTATGTTTACATGTGACTGCTACTCTGAACGCTTCCAAGATCACATTTATGTTCGTGCAAACTCATTTCGCGTGTATGTATTTGCAAATACAGCTGCTCCATTATGTCGAGGAGCAGAGACGAGTGCTCGGAGGTCAGCAGGCGGATGATGTCAAAGTACCGCGAGAGCGATTCGAAATTAGACCTCTACGTGTGATTCCTCAACTCGCTCTCGCGGTACTTTGATGTCATCGATCAACTACTGCAACAACTCCTCCCTCCAACATGAGGAACCAGTACGCGTCACCACCAGCGCTGCCGGTGATTGGCTTACGTGGGCTTGAGCTTCTCTTGACGGCATATATGCACGGGTACGTGTAAATAAACACTTTTCTGAAAACTGACATTTGTGCACGATATTACTTTTGAAACCGGAGAGGTTGAAATGTCCGTTTAAGAAAATAGCCGTCCACGTGTAAACATAGCCTTAAAGTGGCCAAAAAACCTTTGAACATTTAAAAATGTGGACTACACTTAGAAATGTGCTAATATGTTAAGCATCATATCACAAAATATAAAATAAAATTCATTTTAAAAAACACTTTTCACAATTTTCAATTCCTTCCCAGCCAGACTTTTTTTAAAAGTTGCCCACCAGCATTTTTGTGATTTTCACAAAATGCCTTCAAGGAAAATTTTCTTCTAAAAATATATAAACATAAACAATATATCAAATTAAAACAAACAATAAACAAACAAACAAACAAACAAAAAATGTTTCATACTATCTATATTTAATTATTAGCTAAAAGCTGAAATAATTGCATTTTGTGAAGGAATTTTGTTAGAGATCAGATTTAAAACGATTATCAAAACATACACGGAGTGTAAAATTAACTCATTCCCCGCCAGTCATTTTTTGAAAAGTTGCCCGCCAGCATTTTTTTGTGATTTTCACAAAAGTTTCACAAAATGCCTTCCAGGAAAATTTTCTTCTAAAAGTACATAAACATAAACAATATATCAAATTAAAACAAACAATAAAAAAAACCATCATATCTATATCTATATTTAATTATTAGCTAAAAGCTGAAATAATTGCATTTTGTGAAGGAATTTTGTTAGAGATCAAATTCGGAGAGATTATCAAAACATACACAGAGTTTAAAATGAGTAAATAACGTTTTGGCTTCAGTTTTTTCATAACTTGGGTAAGTGGATAATCCATCTAGTGGATATTCATGGTATTGCAGATTAACATAAAAATTCATAAGGAACCTTTTTTTATGCAAATGTTTTTTCTTAATTGACGAGATAACTTGTCAATGACGGGGAATGAGTTAATTGACACAAAGATGTTTGTTACTTTCGCAAACGCCCCCAACCGAAAGGCATTTGCTACCAGAGCGCCACTGGACAAAATGCAATTGTAAATTTGCAGAGCGGAGTCAGAAAATCTTGCCCCTCCAACGGTCTCTGCACGGCACTTGGTTCAATAACAAGGAACACACATACTCATGCATACCATACATACAATGTATAGATTGAACGCAACTAGCAACAAAAGTCGCTTTGTGTCGGCTAAGTGGATAAATGTAATCTAATGTAATTTGAACATGTCTTAATGGTCAAACTTACTGGACGGTCTACTGTATAATACCTGGAAATGGCTTAGCATATAAATGCATCTCACCTGTGGCTAGTCTACTAGGATAACTATAATCATCTTAAACAAACTGAGCATACTATATACATCTACTAACAATGAATAGGACACAATTTAGATAAAAGTAATTGAGAAAAAAAGTCTACCACTGTTACTTGCAGATCACTTAATATAAGATCACATATCTATCCCAGTGATTTTTTTAAGGTGGCCTTTATTAAGTGTCCAAAAACTTATTTAACACGCTTTTTATCCGATACATACAGTAAACCCAGCTACTGTACATAACAGAAGGGAGGGCAAATAAAAGCCCTGTGTCAGCAAATGCGCTGTACTGTTACTCACGGTACAAAGAGAGCAAACTAATAAATACCAGAGAGAGTGAGAAAGACAAAGATCAGGGCAACTGCACTAATATGGTCTGCTGGAAAGGTCCCTAATTTAATAAAACAGGGTTACTGTCATCTCAGCCACCACAAGTATTCACTCATGTGGTGCCATTAAAGGGTGGAAACGGGCACGCGGGAACAGTGCGTGATGGAGCATTAACTGTTTATTTATTTATTTAATGCTCAAGTGTAATTTCCGAGTCGCTAGTATCACCGAACACATTAATATAAAAATATTTTGTGTTCAAACTGATTAGCCGCATACCCCAGGGTGATAAAAATGGCCACCGGACACCAACATTTTTGCAGCGTTTTTGGTATAGCTACCAAATGATTCAGACGTACTGAGAAACATCTATAGATGCAAATGACTACGTTGGCCAATGTGTACAGCCTTTAGCACAAGTTTATACAAAACTTTTTTATGTTTTATGTTCCTTCAGAACTCTGGGACTGAACAGTATTTTATTAATTTAGAATAAATACACTAAAAAAGAAAGAAGAAAAGATTAAAAATAAAAAGTTAAGTTAGAACTAAATAAATACATTTTGTAAATAAATAAACAGTAATTTCTTAAACTATGTTTGGATCTGAAAAATGCAAAATAAGATCCAAACACATTTTAAACATATGCAACTGAGGGCCATGCAACCAAATGTAAGTTTAGTGCAATCCTATGTGGCCGAGCGGATTTGGAGGTTTGCTGAATGAAATGAAGTGCAATAACTGGCAATCATCACGAAGGTGAGAGGTTGAAGATGGCAGGTCAGGTGCTGACGAGAGACTTTGAGACAGGGCGCTGGGACTGGAGGTCTTGAATCAGCAGTCCCTGAGCCCGGACGAATGGCGTCATTTACAGAATGCGACAGGAGACATTTTTTTGAACTGACAATAAAAGGAAAAAACAGGCCTGCACATATGCAGGTGGCCACACACGTACATAACCCCGGGGTGCTATAACCACAGTCCTGTAAAAAAGCAATAGACCACGTGTTGTGAATGCACCCACTGTATAGCTACATTCCTGGTCTTACCTTAAATATCATAGTAAAAACATTTAAGTTTGAATTTGAATGTTTGTATATTTAATTATTTTGGTACGCCAAAAGCATTTAAACTTGAAAATGGCTGTCGAAGCTCGATTGTAGGACTAAATGACAAGTGACATTGACAAGTGACATATATATATTACATCGACAAAAATCAAGCAGGACCAAAACATTTTACAGCTGATCTGTGTCAAAAAAGTTCAGCGACGACGTCCCAAGGATGACAGCAGCAATGACAGTGTTCTTAATATGACAAAGTAAGTGTTTTGATTAGTGTCATTAATGTTTATGTTTTAATGGCAAGGATGAATGCACATTTATATATTGATTTATAAGATATATAGCATTTTGAAAAAAAATCTTGTCATGGATTTATTGCATTTTGTGGAAAAAAAATTTTTTATAATAAAACAACAGAAAATTGCTGTTTTATTTTGTTTTTTATTTATTGCGTTTAAATCTATTTTATATATACAGTACATATATAGACGGTTTCATCGGACGCACGTGATACACGTCTGGATCTGAACTTTAGTTCCGGTTTCGTTTTTTAATGGTCTGACTATTTGCTAAACTGATCTCTTGAACAAATGCCTCGTCGAAAATAACAAATGTTTTGGTTTCCTAGGTAATCTATGTGTTGTTTTTTGCTTGTTATATAAATAAACTATGTTTAAAGTACTTTGTGGTTATTTATTATTAGCGGAGTTTACCGGAAGTTACGTGCGGACCGCGACAGCCGCGTGTTTATGTTGTTACTGCTGAAACCGTCTATAGACGTGAAGTTTCATCGGACGTGTGGTGACGCAAATACGCATCTGGTCGGAACTTTACTTCCGGTATTTGTTTGTTTAATGGTCTGACTAGTTTGTAAACTGAACTTTTGAATAAATACCTCAGCAAAAATAACATATCTTATGTAATCTACGTGTTGTTTATTTTGCTTGTTTTATAAACAAACTAAAATGACTTTGTTGTTATTGATTCTTAGCAGAGTTCACCGGAAGTTACATGTATACCCATATTTGAAAAGTGATAAAAAGAGAACAATTGAAGTTAGGATGAAACAGATTTTTGAGTTGTTTGAAAGCAGAGGGTCTGTTCTTTCATTTGATATATTGTATGTTTATATATTTAAAGAAAAACATTTTGATATATCATTTGATATAATGTATGTTCATATATTTAAAGAAAAACATTTTCTGGAAGGCATTAAACTTGTGTGAAAATCATAAAAAATGCTTGCACTGACTGGCAACTTTTTTAAATACGCTGGCGTGGAAAGAGTTAAAAACAACAGCCGGATCTAACAAGAGTATCTGTATTTAACATTATTTTACAAATAACATAAGCTGACTTGATACCTTATTGCTGACTGTTACGAGCTTAATTGAACAACACTTCGCAAAGAATGAGCTATTGTTACTGTTTGCTGTTAAATAGCCATCTGCAGTTATCCGGTTCATTTTCCACAGAGCACGCATATAATAATTGTTCTCCGTTCCGTTCTCCGTGTCTGTCTCGTTTAGCTCTGTATTAACAAAATAAAGTAGGCTATATAACAGGAAGCTATCAAATTTCTCATAATGCGGTGATGTTGAGCATGTCTAAATAACACATGAAAACAGACACACCGGCATTAAAACTCTAAATACTTAAATAAGTCTGCATTTAAATATCATTTCTTCTATTGGGAGACTTATTGTAGATAGAATATTCGTCCATTTGTGCACATCCCTAACTTAGAGTAATTAGTAAAGTGAGATTTGTGAAAATAAAGCATTTCAATTACTAACTTATCACGCCATTAAAGTGAAACTACTGAACCTAAACATAAAAGCATAAAAATGCTCATTTACAAGAAAACATGTCAGATGCACTTAGTAGGTATTTTGCATCTGAGCTCCTCAATTAAAAACATAGCCTACGCAGACCACTGAAAAAATAAATGTATGCATAAAACTAAAAATAAACAAACAAACAGCAGGTGTTCAAGACAACATAGACTATACAATTAACGAAATATGAGTGGAAATGCTAAATACAATATAAATATGTTCATAAAGAATGAATCATTATAATGGCCTGCAATTATTTTTATCTTAGAGCTGTTGTACAACAATCAGGAAAAACAAAGTTTATAGCTTACTATAAGATTTCATTTCAAGATCTGAGTTATTTTTACACACCTAACAATTCGGAAAAAGCCTTTATTTTAAACAAGAACACTGTGGAAAATAAGGGAAGCGATACGTCATGCTGTTTTTGAAACCCAAGGTGCAGAATGAACTTAAAAGATTAAAGTGGTCAATGGAAGTATATGCGGGTCATCATGGAGTTCTGACCTGGTCAATACCAATTACTTCACTATAATAGAGAGGACAGAAGGTCAAAGGTCACAAAGAAAACAGCAGTTAAACTGAAACTTACATCAGCACTGGTAGAGTTAGCAATAAAAATGGCACTCCATAAGTTTCTACAGGATAAGTGAAGCAAAATTAAATACACTTCAGGAAGAAGACTGTATTGATCTTTCATCGTTCATAAGATATACAAGAGTTCTCGATTCTTGTTTCTTGTAAGTGTCAATTTTGACTGTGATGTTTCTTAAAGGGACACTCCACATTTTTTTGAAAATATGCTTATTTTCCAGCTCCCCTAGAGTTAAACATTTGATTTTTACTGTTTTGGAATCCATTTGCCTGATCTCTGGGTCTGGCGCTAGCACTTTTAGCATAGCTTAGCATAATCCATTGAATCTGATTAGACCATTAGCATCGTGCTAAAATGAACAAAGTGTTTTGATATTTTTCCTATTTAAAACTTGACTCTTCTGTAGTTACATCGTGTACTAAGACCGACGGAAAATTAAAGGTTGAGATTTTCTAGGCCGATATGGCTAGAAACTATACTCTCATTCCGGCGTTATAATCAAGGACTTTGCTGCCGTAACATGGCGCAATGATATTACGCACTGACCGAAAATAGTCTCCTTAGTAACTTTCAATAGCAGGGGACTATTTTCAGGCGCTGCGTAATAACATCCTTTAAAGACTTGTTGAATGTGATGGGGCGGAGCAGCACAAAAATCTTCTCAAGAAAGCTATGACTGAAATTTATGTTGTTCATTTTTTATTTGATTGGGCATATTACAGACATCTGATGAAGGGAAATTCTTTGAGCACATTAAGGATCTTGGAGACGAAGAGCACTGTGGTCGAGGAGAACGCTCTCATTTCGTTTTACAGCTTTGGCTTCTCGCTGACTCAGAAGCAGTCAGATTTACAGTCGTGGCCTTCGCTGGTGGGGCTGTCGCTTAGTTTTTTCCTTTTATCTTTGGGCAGAGTTACAGCCTAAGAAACGAGTTTATGACACACATTTTGAGTGTGTGGAAGTTGTGAGTGCGTCCATGAGAAACATCCCAATTTTAAACTCACGCCCTACACCTATTTCCTTTAAGTTTTGTCACACTATTGGTTAAACATCTTGTGAATAAAAAACAAAAGTGTTGTTATTGATCAAATAATGAAATGCATCTGGTTGGCCAAACCTCATCCCAGAAATCAACTGGAGCAGCACTAAATAAAATGCTGAAATAGCATTTCAAAAAAATATTTCAAAGCCGTAATACTGATCTCCATTATGTTTCAACTAACTGTGCAGCCGTATGAAAAGAAGTATAATTGAAAAAAGAGAGGGAGCGAGGTTAAAATGCAAAAAAGTGAAACATCTAAATCCTTCATAGTTCATCTGCGCTACCGAAAGTCTCCCATGCTGCTTTGCTTTGTTTCCCTCCATCAATGAGCAGATGAGATTAGCATAGCATCGGCCATTATACATAATATGAAATCTATTTGAGTTATGAGTCTCCATTCAGCCACCCCCATTCAGCATAATCAACCAATTTAAGGGTGCAAATTGACTTGCTATTGGAGTACCGCAGCGCCAGGCACCGCTTGATGGGCAAAGGGCCCGCCGAGACTCCGTCCCGCCCTTCTCGAATCCATTACTCAACCACTGTACATCAATGCTCAGACAATAAATTAATAACAGCGGCAAACAAATAAAACCTGCGAGATGAGGGACTCCTGTCGATTGATCTGGGTAAATTGTTGGGAGGATGGTGGGGTGGTCGCCAGGTGCCGAATGCTAAAACGCACTCGCAAAAGTGCCTTTAATTAGAAAGGATCTCAGAGCAATAAGCACCTTTTGAATGTGTGATTAGTATGTGATGTTTATTAATGTGTTTACTCCCCTTCGCATTAGTGCCAGTCATGCTGGTTGATTAGAAGCTCAAACAAGGACAGAAAGTCAGAGGTCTGGTAAATATGCCAATGCGTGGAAACGTGTGTATGCACTGCAAAAAAGGTGGGGGCAGCACAGGAACAAGCGACTGATCTGGAGGAAAATTGACACAGCAGATTTTTAAAACGCACAATATTTTTGCATTAAAACATCTAAAAACGTCTCGGTTACGTATGTAACCCTCGTTCCCTGAAGGAAGGGAACGGAGACGTCACGTCCCATCGCCACAGGTGCTGCTCCCTGCTGATTACGGCTGAACACTGATTCCAGGCTTTCTCAGCGAAAAGAAGCTAATTTTGTATTCTGCACGTGCAGCTTATATACGCACCTGGAGGGGCGACGCCGGCATTATGCAAATACCTCAATGACAAGTTCATTGGCGTTTTAGTAGTACTCGAAGCAGATTGGTCTCTCTAAGCGAGTTCCCAATTCGTCGGTCACGACGTGACGTCGTAGTGACCGACTGAAAGGGAACTACTAATATGGTGTTATATAGTTTGTTTATTGAAATAATTTGGCATAATACACATGTAAAGTTTGAATTTAGCTGTCACCTGTTCACAGGGTCCCTTGTCAATGGCGCCATGCCTGCCCTATGGCTAACATGGAAAACTTTCTGGAAACACTTCAGCAGATTTCAAAGTCGTCCTTTGGTTGAATTATACAGGATTTCTTTGCGCCCGAAAACAACACAAAGCCATCCGATCGAAGCTTTCATGTTTACATTGGTGACAATATGCTTCATCAAGATCGAATAAACTCTGCATGTTTAAAAGCATGCAAGGTATTTTAACGTGTTTGCCATTGTTGTTAGAAACTTTAGATACGTTTGTGATTGATGGTTCCACATCGGTCTGTTATTGTGGTTACATTTCCAAGCCACTAAACATGACGCAGCACAAACGTGAATAGTTGCTTTACAGGTCAGTCATATTGCCTTTTGGGTGGTCTTTGGACATTTAAAGCCACGATGGTTCCCAGACCTTCAGTAGGTTTACAATCTCATTCATTTCAATGGAAGCTAGGCGACTTCTGCCGACACGAGCAACAGTGACCATTGGCGATCGGATGGGGCATGTCCAGCGATGCAACAACGTTGAGAAAAGTTTAATTTTATCCAAATGATGAGTGACTTTCAGGAGCGACTACCAATGAGAGCCAGGCAGTGGGGTTCATGTCATCCATCTCTCATCAGATACGGCAGTGGATGGTACTCATTTGTTTATGACAACCAGAATTAGAAATGTCTCCTAATAACTACATTGAAAGAGACGGGCAACACACAGCAACAAAGTCGATGGTAATGTGTATGCAGCATTATGCGGAAGTAGCACTTGTGGGTTTAGCATGTAAGTCTGTTTTTGCTTCTATCAACTCACACTGTGGGGTTAAAATATATGTAATGGTTATAAAACTTTATTTCATTCCTCATACATGAACATGACTTGTGAGTCATGTTGAACCTATCCCTTTTCATAGTGAAGGTTAAGACATTTAAGCCATCGTTGTTGTTTAGCGACAAAAAACAATAACTTTACATTACATTTTGTGTGCCTTTAAAGGAAAACACCACAGTTTTTCAATATTTTGTATACTCTTACCTCAAGTTTCAATGCATGCACTTAAGAAGACATTATTCTTTAACAAAGCATTCACATAAGATGTCCAGTAAATGTACTTATCCCGCAATAGTTAGTTTGTCTAGAACATAGAACTCACATAACTTATCTGGGTAATATACTTATGCCGCAATAGTTAGCCTGTCTGGAACCGAGCTGACTTAAACCACAATACTGTATGACACTTGCATTACATGTGAACGGCCCCTATGCTAATAGGATTCTGTTTCTCTCTCACTGTCTCGTCCTAGACCCTGAGGACAATGAGATAAACAGACCCAGTTCCTGCAGCTGTGAAGGTCATCACAACACTGATCTACTGACCGTCCTTCAACGAGATACCCAGCTGATGCCTGACCAGTGACCACCGGCGGAACCAGTTTAATTCGCTTACCCGTTCACATACCCCAATAGTATTTATATATATAAATATATATGTATCTCTCTCAGGGGTTTTTCTCCTCCTAGGAGTTTTCCCCCTGGACTAGCCAGGAGGGTTTTTCTCCTAGGGTTTTTTTCATCCCCTGGAGAGTCCGCCACATATGGTTTAACTTACTAATTTACTGTATACGTTACGTTATTACTACGCTCGCTTTTCTATGCTTTTCCTGCATCTATTAATGTAAAGCTGCTTTGAAACAACAATTGTGAAAAGCGCTATATAAATAAATTTGAATTAAATTAATCTACAGTGCCTCGTAAATGTGTTAACATTTAGCCTAGCCCCATTTATTCCTTAGGATCCAAATAGGGATGAATTTAGAGCCACCAAACACTTTCATGTTTTCCCTATTTAAAGACTGTTACATAAAATGTGGCAACTTTTTAAGCAGATAAAGGTCGAAGTGCGCCGAGGTCAAGTGCTCTTCCACCATGAAATATAGTTCTCTTTTTTAATCACCACTTTTTTCTGCCACCATACTTAATCGTGTAACTACTCATGTAAGCGTCTTTAAATAGGGAAAACATGGAAGTGTTTGATGGCATCTAAATTCATCCCTGTTTGGATCCTAAGGAATGAATGGGGCCAGGCCAAATGCCGACACATCCACGATGCGCCGTACAAAGATTAAGTGCACGCATTGAAAAAAGATAGACGAATTAATACATACCTAAGTTGATGTAAGAACATAGTAAAATATTGAAAAACGGTGGTGTTTTCCTTTATGTACATCAAAAACATAAATATGCACCGACTGACATTTTTTTTCCTTTTTGAGATAAAGCCAATGTGACAGCAAAAAAGACTAAAAATTAATAAAAAAGTCACATGATGGCTATTGAGGCTCAACACAAAGAACCCCAGCTTTCTTGACCTTTTTCGACTAAAGCTGTTCTCTCTCTACTTAACCTCTTCAATATTGCAGAGTGCTTTCTATACAGTACTATAAAGCTGTCTAGCCAAAATATATCTATGCAATTTATTCAATAAAAATTATGTCACAAGGGACCAACACACATATTCATTCACAAAACAGGATTTTGCTATTGTACTTCTACCGTACATTTTCTTGTTTTTGTGTGCAATGAACTACAATTAGGAGTTTTACTGGACCCTGCAGAAACAGCGGGAGTTCAAAAGTGTCCATGAATCTTGTTGCTGAGAGAAAAATGGAACGCCATTAAAAGTGTATTAATATTTTAGACGGCCACACGCGTCGTTAGGCCAAGATTGCACTCTTCGTATCAGCCGTGGAAGAAAGTTACAAGTGAAAAGCCTCGGGACATTAAGACGCGTGCCATGGCGCGACAGGGTGGCAACAGTTAAAAGCCGTCCCTTACATGTTAATCGGAGTTTCTGTCTTAACCAACTGAGACAACAACAAGCAATAGTACATTTTGATGCTTGTTTTGTTTCTATTTCTGCATGGGTAGCCTTACCCACACCAAATACTCATTAAACTAAAATCCAGCACAGCATGCACATCAAGCGTGGACACCGAGAGAATATTGTATGACAAAATCCCAATGTTCCACAAAGAAAACTTTAACGAGAATATGGTCTGAAAAAGCATCTAAGAAGTCATTAAAACACTTTTTGGCATCATAGTCTATTTTGAGCCTTTTGAACCGAATCTCTTTTTTCGTTTTCAGTGTGACATTAAAAAAAAATATTCTTATGTATTCACGTGAAATTAGTTTGTTCACACCCAGTTTACACCAACACATCCTCACCCTTGACCATTCGTCAATATGTGACGGGGAGGGTATACCTTTTGCGTCATTTTTTGACGAACTGGGGACTTCAATACTATTACGTCCGTTGCATTCTCTTTCCTATTTTCTCACCATTCTCGCGTCGGTCCAGGGTTAGATTACGCAAAATTAAACAGTGTACGCGAAATTAAACAGTTGTCACCTGGCGTTGGGGTTAGAGTTAGGTACGACAGTTGTCACCTGGCGTTGGGGTTAGAGTTAGGTTTGGGTAGGGATGTCATTATGTAAATCTAACCCTAAACCGACGCGAAAATGGTAAGAAAATAGGAAAGAGAATGCAACGGACATAATAGTATTGAAGTCCCCAGTTCGTCAAAAAATTACGCGAAAGGTATACCCTCCCCGTCACATATTGACGAATGGTCAAGTGTCGTCAAATATTGACGACATGGGGTGAGGATGGGTTGTTTACACCTGGCATAAAGGTCAGGCCTGTCACCCCTTTCCTGAACTATTAACTCAACACTAGCTACATCCAAAACAAAAAAGGTCTAAGCAAGCACCCGTGAGGAGCACAACAGCTTGTTTTCCAAAATATATGTTTCTTAATACAGATATAACAGCATGTGTAACAGCAAAGCTACATTTTACAGCTATAAAGCTGCATCACCAGAGATTCAGAGACTTAATGCCGCTATTAATGACACTGCAAAAACCAACAGGCGGGAAAAAACACAGATTCGCTGCTAATTAGTGTCATTAGCCAAACGTGAAAATGTTTGTTTCTGAAAGACCCTCTCCTGCCGGCACAAGTGGAGCAGTTGGACCAATGTGCCGAGTGCTCCAACCTCACGCCGCTCCCTTCCATGTCCCTAAATCCTCTTACGATGAGTCAGTATGCTGGAATTGTTCGAGGAGGAGAAAAATAGCTAAAATTGAGAAGGGAAATGAGCACTCTTGATGAACTGGCGGAAACGAGGCTTTAATGTCAGGCTGGAAGAAAGCTGGTTCATTGTCCCTGGAGTCAAACCATTACCATGCACAAAAGAACTTTGCGGGTATAGTATTAAGTGCGAATGCAGAAAGCAAGAAATAGATCTTAAGAGAGTGGTCACAATTGTTATAATGTTAAAGTGTTCTTATTCACAAGGTTCCAGGAAGCAAGAAAATGAAGGCAAAGAAGTGAGTCTTTTCAGTGACTAAAACATGTTTCCTTTAAGTTTGTAAAATGTGGATTTATTAAGCCAGTGGAGCATGTCTGCTTAATGTACAACTTAAAAGATATTTTGTATACTTTTAACGCAGAGCTTTTCAACCTTTACAGACTCATGGACTTCCCATACAGCTCATAATGCAAAGCTAAGGCTGCACCAAAAGGAAGAGAAAGCGATAAAGGTCGAAGTAACTATGCAAAGAAAGAAAGAAAGAAAGGAGAAAAAAGGTTAATGTAGGTTCTATTATTGTGTGTTAGAGATCAGGGGCAGTCAGAGGTTCAAGAGCAATTTCATTAAGTGAGAATATAATGTGCAGCCAGGCCTTCAATCTCTCTCCATTAACGCTGGCCATACAATGCATTAGTGGCACCTGGACCATGAACCAGCATTACAACATCACAATCATCTGTCTGAATATCTTTCACCTTAGCGGAGTGGTCTGATTTCTATCTATAATGTACTTCTGTCTGTCTGCCAGGTATGTTACAACAAATATGGTACTGGAAGGACCAAATAATATAGTCATGTTTTAAAAAAATCGACCTCGAAATAAACCAATGAAATTAGGCAAATATTGCATTGTCTACAGTGATTTTGCCTTTAGACAGTCAGAGAAACAGATAATATGCACAAATCTAGGAAATGCCAGTAGAGAGTGGTTTTAAAGTTTGGCTTCATGCAAAAACATTAAGCGGTAATTACATCACTGGACAAAAGATATCTTTTTGTACAGTTTCTAGATAAAATAAACACACATACATGAACAAATTCAAAAAGGCAAGTCCCTCTTTCATTCTTTATTTCTTTTAGGGGCAGTTTCCCAGACAGGGTTAGATTAATCCAAAACTAGGCTTTAGCTATATTAGAAAAATGTGTTTGTTTTCACAAACATACCAGTAGCACTTTATTTGGCAATACGTGTACTTACCTTGTACATATATAGTAAATAAGTTGTACTTACTGTACCGACAAATGTGTGGTACTTACTTTTAGGTATCTACATGGTAATTAATTGGTATAATTACTGTACTTACCAGTGGTACATACTTGGTAGTTATTACGAAACACTAGATAAGTACTGGGTAATAACAGATACATACTTATAGTTAGGGCTGGGTATTGTTAGGAATTTCACAATTCGATTCGATTTCGATTCTTGAGGCTTCGATTCAATTCGATTTGATCCATTTCGATATTGATTTACTTGCTTCGGTTACGGCTCGATAACAAGTCGATACACAAACGATTAAGTACCCGAGTATATTTTTTTTATAATGTGTGTAGTATTACTAATGTTTGATCACATTGATGGTGCAGGCTTGAAAGAAGTGCTGCTGTTTGCCATCTTTGATCTTTCTGTTTTGATAAAGCGCGTCTTGTACAACGCTGAACGCTCTCACTAGAGTGTTGCCCACAGCGCAGCCACTGGCCGGGGGGGCTGAATCGATTAATAGGATTTGATGAATTGATATTGAATTGAGAAAGAAATAATTGCAATGCATTGATGAATCAATATTTTTACCCAGCCCTACTTATAGTATAGGTATACTGTAACTAACGAGAAACACTGTACTTACAGTATTAACAGGCAATTTAGGGTAAATTACAGGTATTTATAGTGTACATATATGATAACTACTATCAAACACTACTGTACTTGCAAATTGTATACACAATAAATGTGTACTAGTGAATGTCCACAATAAGTGTGTACTGTTTCCTGTTTCTATGCAGTTACCATGGACGTACTAGTGAATGTACCCAGTAGTTAATGCATATGGTAGTCAATGGTTGGGTTTGCCTCACAGTGACATGTATAAGATGCTATATCTTAGGTGATAGGTCCTATGTAATAACTGTGTAAAAAGCACCACTTTATTTTACAGTCCTGTTTCCATGCAGTTACCATGGACGTACTGGTGAATGTACCCAGTAGTTAATGCATACGGTTATTTAATGCTTGGTTTAAAGGACAAAGATCCTGAGTACCAAAATGGCACATCAGTAATGTTTGTTCTTAGTTATCATATACGTATGGCATAAGTATAACTTACACTTGCCTGCAGGTACCACACACTTATCATGCATATATAATTTGTAAGTACAGTAGTGTTTCTTGTTAGTTACAGTATACATACACCATATGTGCCGGTCATTAATTTATGGCCTACATGTACCACACACTTATCATGCATATACAATTTGTAAGTACAGTAGTGTTTGATATTAGTTATCATATATGTACAATATAAATACCTGTCATTTACCCTAACTTGCCTGTAAATACTAAATACTTATATTGTACATTCATTTGTAAGTACAGTAATGTTTCTCATTAGTTACAGTATACCTACACTATAAGTATGTATCTGTTATTACCCAGTACTTATCTAGAGTTACATAATAACTACCAAGTGTGTGCCACTGGTAAGTACAGTAATAATACCAATTAATTACCATGTAGATACCTAAAAGTACGTACCATACATTTGTCGGTAAGTACAACGTATTTACCATGTACAAGGTAAGTACACGTACTGTAAAATAAAGGCCTACCAACATATCATACAAAAAACACTAATGTTCATTTAGAGACAAAAGAATGGTACTTATATTAGCGCAACTCTGAACAAACTCTGCTCCTCACACGGGGCTTCTCGGGTGTTGCGAGCAAATCACTCCACCCAAGTAGCAGTTCTTCGCCTTCTGAGAATATAGTTCCCAGTATGTATACTGTTAAAAGATGGCTGTCTCTCATATGATCTTGTTATTTGTACACGCTGTGACTATACAAATCACAACATATAAATAGGAAAATGTTGCCGTTATTTTGTCACTTATTGGGAGCAGTATGCTAGCTGGAGCCATTTACTTCCTGTCTTTGTGCTATGCTAGGCTAGCGTTGGGTGCATCAGAGTTACGGCATGCACAGAGATGAAAAAGGTATGTATGGACTTATCTAACTCGGGGGGGGGGGGGGGGTACGGTGAATAAGCTAAATACCCCAAAAGTTGCCGTGTTCTTTTAAGGCATTTTTCATTTGTATTTTAGTCTGAGACTAGGATAAGCCCTGCCATGTCCCTTTATGTTTATGTGTTGTTGTAAGTTTGTAACAAATCTGTGTGTAAATGAGTTCTGTAGACTCTACTTGTAACCGTGCTTGTTCTGGTAGGAGTTTGCCGAGGTATTGATTTAAAAATCGAATATACTTGGAATGCAAATTGTAATATACTCAATATGTGGTACTCTGAGAGATTTCATTACATCTGACAATTTACCTATAACCGCACATATTGTAGCATTTACCCACATTTTGTGTAAATTTAATAGCTGCTGGTTGAGAGACAAAGCTGCTGCATGCAATGTTTCACAAGTGTCAACTTTTCTGTTTTAAGCAACATGATCTCACAAAGTTCCGTGGGATAGTCACATCATTTTTTACTAATTTTTCCGTGGCGTTCTCACAGATCTCCGCATAATATTTCCGTGGCCCTACCACAGACTTTCTTTTCCGTGGCATTCTCACGGATTGGTTACTCATCTGCTTTTTCCTATTTTCAAACCATTGTCGCTTCGGTTTAGGGTTAGAGTTTGGTGTTTGTGTTAGTATGTCACTTTAAGTATTGGTTTATACAATTTTTTCTGATGTATTCTTTAATATTTTCTAAACTTTAATCAATTGTCGCCTGGCGTTGGGGTTAGAGTTGAGTTTGGGTAGGGATGTCATTTTATGTAAATCTAACCCTAAACCGAAGCGACAATGGTAAGAAAATAGGACAAAACAGTTGAATAACCAATCAGTGAGAATGCCACAGAAAAGAAAGTCTGTGGCAGGGCCACGGAAATATGTGTAGATCCGTGAAAATGCCACGGAAAATTAGCAAAAAATTTTGTGACTATGCCATGGAGATTCGTGAGATCAGGTTGGTTTTAAAGGCTAGAAATGAGTTTGAAATCAAATTCATTATTGAACCATATTCAAATTATGTACATTTTCATAATCAGTCTTGAAAAGAGACGTAAAGAGGTTACATGATGTACAAAGTGAAGTAGCTCTCACAGAACTGACTAATCAGAGGAAACAACAAGGCAACAGTTTTGACCTTTAAAGACTGGAAGGAATAAAACCAATTGACTCAGAAGTGATAGGGGACTTTTATGTCTTTTAGTTTATATGCTTTTAAGTGTATTGCCCATGTGTGTCTAGGTGACAGCTCCATTGATTTGGTTTCAGTAAGCTAAGAAGGTAATGTGGTTTATAAAACAATAAAATCTATATACGCCCTAATCCGTCTGACCCTGGTTAGTGTACTACATTAAACTAGTATAGTATAAACATAAAAATATGACTTTTACCACAGATAAGGGAATAAAACAAACACTTTAGATGGCTTACCATTTTTACATGGCAGAATCATCAATATTAATCTGAATGAACAATTGAAAAGCTCAAATGCAAATCCTCTGAGTGAGTCTGACATGTTTTCTTGTAAATTAGCATTTTTTATCAAGACCTTTTAATGGATTTTGCCAACAAACCAGTATTTCTGAATAGACCGATGCTGGGACTAGACAGATTTGATTTGATAAACGTATAATATGTGTCGAGAGCATCTAATTTTTGATGGATGAATCTGGTATCTGAGGCCTTCAATTCTCTTCATAGTAGCAACATAGCAACTTAGCACAGAAAGGTAGAAATGAAGGAAGAACGGAAAACGAAAGAAAATAAAGAAGCAGCTCATCCAATTAGAACTTGAAACAGTTACTTTAAATGTAAAGCATATTTTGTAAGAAAAATAAAATAAAATATATATAAAAATAAATATGAATAAAAAATGATTAAATATGACAAATTATGCACTTACCTGATTTGTTAATGCAGAGATGGAGCAGCACAAGACATGAAAGAGAGAGAAAAAGAGAAAAAACTCCAAATTAATGACAACACAGCAACCCATTGAAACCTAAGTGAGAAAAAGAAATGGCTCCTTTATAGTAAGAAGACACCGTGTGACTGCAAATCAATAGAAATGACAATAACATCTCTTATGGGTAAAAGCACTCATACATCCATTACACACACTGCTGAAGAAGTGTGTGTATCTCTGACCAATCGCATGAGAAGTCAGATATCACTCTTATGACCTCAAGCACACAAATCGATATTATCACCTGCCCGGCCTCATCTGGATTCGAAGCACGGCAGGGGCCTTGTTTCTGTGAACTGGAAAAAATCAGTCTGCATTTGTGAGCGGTCCAATGTGAATACCCATGAGTCTCCACAGAATCGGTCACCTGTTAAATTCTCATCTGTGTTGAAATGGAGCTCCCCTTCCTTGTATTTAGGCTGGTAGTTCCCAAACTTTTTATTCCACAGACCGTTTTTTTTTTTTTTTTTCCATTGAAGCGTGCCTTCCTTTTCATTTAAGCTTCCCTAGTTTTAAGTTTGCATGTTTTTATCCACATGCTCAACACCACTTTTTAGATTAATTTCAATTCTAGATTCACAAATAAACATATTTTCTTTCTTAAAAACCCATTTACCAGTACAATGAGGTGCTTTGGATGGTAAACGTTCCTTATGGATACATACAGCCTCAATGCTATTTCATCAAAGTGTACCATCTTTATTTTTAAAAAGTGCATGTGCACTTCCTATAGGCATTGAATGATGACCCTGTGGCTTCCCTTTACAAAAAAAAACTATATCTGACGCCAAATAATGTCTTTAAACTGTTTAAATGGGAATAAGCTGGCAACACAATAAGCGCAGGTGTTCACTTCCTGTGAGTGCCGAATGATAAACCTGTGGCTACCCTGCTAATGGGCATTTTAATCCACAGTTTGAGCAATGAGTGTTTATGGGCTCCCGGAGAGCCCTTATTCGGCATTAATATTTATCCACTTTTAGGCGTTTTGTTCCTGTTTAGCATATGCAGCCGGCCTTGAAATATATCACCTCAGAAACCTCCTCCTTTCTCAAATTCATTTTGCCTCCACGGTCTAATTTCTGCACGTCTGCTGCCGGGTGACTAATGGTCATTGTTTCTGGGCAGAAGTGAGCGGTTCACCTTGAGTGGGCACCACGTGTGCGTCCAGGTCTGGTTTATTCTGTGCTGTTCATCTTCTCTTTTCTCTGTCCCACGCACGTGACCTTCACCTCTTTCGATTTTTTAGCTGATTTTCTTTCGTTTTCGATCAGACTTCAAAGCTGAAACTAAATGGGGTCTGGGTACTTTAAAACGCAATTTTTGGATGCCACATCATGAGGCCTCGTTGCTTTGTACTGAACATTTATTAGGTTAAAAATACAGTGGCAAGAAAAATTGTGTGAACCTTTTGGAATTTCGTGGTTTTCCGAATAAATGCGTCATAAAATGTGATCTGATCTTGAACTAAGTCAAGGGTATTGACAAACATAATGCGTCTAAAATAATTACACAAAAAGTGTTTAACCCTTAGAATTATGGTTGCCTCCTGACCCAGCCGGGGCTCGAACCAGGAATCTTCTTGCTATGCGTTGCAAAACATGTGCACTGTAATGTAAAGTGTTGTTAATCTTTTACACCGTGGAAGCACTAAAGTTCATTCTTTATGCAGATATAATGTTTTAATTACTAAGCTGCTTTGTAGTGCATCAACATAAGATGTTCCCGGTTCCCTGAGGAGGAACCGCACCACCGACCAAAGTCACATCTGACTGACTTTACCTCTGATACGCTCTATGAATAATCAAAAGGTACAAACTCTTTAAAAACCCTTTTAATTGTTTATACGTTCAGATGAACACGAAACATTGTGTTCTCGCTCTTTAAGCCAACAACAGAACATAAGGGCAGAGACCCACATCTATGAATGTTTCTCCAATGAGAGACAATGAGAGAAGATGAATAGGGCAAAGGAGCACATGTCTATCCTTTCATTGGCCAAACATCTGTTGCATGTTCTGAACCTTTACTTCCACAAATCTGATTGGTCAAATGAATCTGGACAGATTTTCTTCGGGTCATGAACCTTAGTATACAACGCCAATTAAGGTTGTGGTTACTCAGAGACATGAAGACAACAAACAGGAGAGGAAAAAGACAGAAAAGGTGAGTTTACAACCCTAATGATTCAGGGATAAGAGGGGATGTCTGGCATCAGGAGGCTAATTACATCTGCACACAAGTCTCTTTCTAAAGTCACGCTTCTGAGCATTTCTGTATTTTCCTGGAGCTCTGTTGGGTGTTTTTTGGTAATTGGAGTTTCCATGGTTTCATATTTTTATGAATGTAGCTTCAGGTGTGAGTTCAAAAAAGTCAAGGCAGACTAATATTGCCTGAAGGGCACACTGAACTTTAGTTGCTGTTTCTGAAGGTCTGCACATGGGGGGATAAAGAATTAAAAAGTTAACTGATGTTTACATGAAAGTTTCCATTCTTTTTTTCTTTTTTTTGCACAAGATCAATTTCTAACCTTCTAACATTCTTAACTACTGTTTAAGATACTTGGGGACAAAGAAGAGCATATGAGGGGAGTCATGGGTCAGAGATTATTGACGGGGGTTTAAAAAAGAGCAGAGGACCGTAGCCAAAGACCCGCTCTGTCATTTATCCACAGCTCAGGTTTGGAATTGACTGGTCTCAGGTCAATGAATAACATCCTCTAGAAACCGGAATGGACCTCTAAACTTTTTCTGATGCAGGTCTATCATTCATTTCTCTCTTTGAACCACACAAAACAACATGCGGAAGACAACACAGGACCAGCATCTATGTCTTGTAGTAAGAAGTGGATTCTTGTAGAAGTGAATGTTGTGAATGCACTTAGTGTGTGCATTGCATATGTATATACACACACACACACACACACACACACACACACACACACACACACACACACGCACGCACACACACACATATATACACTCACCTAAAGGATTATTAGGAACACCATTCTAATACTGTGTTTGACCCTCTTTCGCCTTTAGAACTGCTTTAATTCTACGTAGCGTTGATTCAACAAGGTTCTGAAAGCATTCTTTAGAAATGTTGGCCCATATTGATAGGATAGCATCTTGCAGTTGATTGTGGGGGCCATTTTAGCACAGTGAACTCATTGTCATGTTCAAGAAATCAATTTAAAAAGATTCAAGCTTTGTGACATGGTGCATTATCCTGCTATGGTTATAAAGGGATGGACATGGTCAGAAACAATGCTCGGGTAGGCCGTGGCATTTAAATGATGCCCAATTGGCACTAAGGGGCCTAAAGTGTGCCAAAACATCCCCCACACCATTACACCACCACCACCAGCCTACACAGTGGTAACAAGGCATGATGGATCCATGTTCTCATTCTGTTCACGACAAATTCTGACTCTACCATCTGAATATCTTAACAGAAATCGAGACTCATCAGACCAGGCTTCAACTTTCCAATTTTGGTGAGCTCCTGCTATTTGTAGTGGAGATGAGTAATACCCGGTGGGGTCTTCTGCTGTTGTAGCCCATCCATCCTCAAGGTTGTGCATGTTGTGGCTTCACAAATGCTTTGCTGCATACCTCGGTTGTAATGAGTGGTTATTTCAGTCAAAGTTTGTCTTCTATCACCTTGAATCAGTCGGCCCATTCTCCTCTGACTTCTAGCATCAACAAGGCATTTTCGCCCACAGAACTGCTGCATGCGTTCACACCATTATTTGTAAACCTTTGAAATGGTTGTGCGTGAAAATCCCAGTAACTGAGCAGATCGTGAAATACTCCGATCGGCCCGTCTGGCACCAACCACCACGCCACACTCAAAATTGCTTAAATCACCTTTCTTTACCATTCTGACATTCATTTGGGAGTTCAGGAGATTGTCTCGACCAGGACCACACCCCTAAATGCATTGAAGCAACTGCCATGTGATTGGTTGATTAGATAATTGCATTAATAAGAAATTGAACAGGTGTTCCTAATAATCCTTTAGCTGAGTGTCTATATATATAGTTGCCTTAAAATAGCAATGTGCCAACAATGCACATCCCGCGTTTTAAAGCAAGACGTACAAATGGGTGCAAATGCATTTGTTATTTAAACAATGTGACCCTGGATGTGAAAATGATTACTGCGTCGGCCTGAAACGTGCAAAAATACTTTGCGCTTCATTGCGCCATGTGTATAACCCTAGAGGGTTTTGCATCTAAACTCTTTATGCATATGAAATGTTATGCATGACTTTTAAGGCATTTTGGTTTATTTTTCCAGAATGGTCAGGAAAATATTTGCACTTCCATAGAATAGATTTAAACACGGTAAACCAAACAAAGCTAAGAACATTGCATACTTTTTAGTATTTGAACAACACATTGCATAATCAAAGCCTCTGATCCAAATGGCATCCTCAGCCTTGCAGATATCTTGCAATTTTGCCTAAAAACGTTTTGTGATGCAAGTGAGCATACAAGCAGCGCAGACATGACATACATAATCCAGAGATCTTGTTGTGCGGATGCACGTATGTACTAATAAGAGAACTTTGTGAGAGCACTACAGGGTCATCTATTCACCCTTTTAAGATCTAGTACGCACCGTATAATGAACATCCACAAAACCCTCACCTCGCAAATAAACAAAACAACATGTTTGTTGGCCAAACAAAATCAACTTGAAATAAATGGCAGCCTTGTCACGCTGGAACGGACATAAACAGAGCCGCCCGGCTAATTAGGATAAGTTGCATTGTTTAGACGACCAGACGTGCTTTTCACATATTGTAAACAAAAGCAGAATGTTGCTTTTGAACTTCCTGGCTTGGACTTGTTATTAAAGACGTGTTCCATGATGACAGGAACCGAGAGGCCGCGGTGTATTTCAGAGAGCGAAAGGTCAGCCTGGGTTTTTTTCGTCCCGTGCACACGCAGACAGAAATGAGCCACAGCTGCAATCTCTGTGTGTCTTAAAATGAAGTTTGTATCTGAGAGGGAATGAGGGGGAGAGAGGAGTAGAAAATGAAAAAGACACTAGAATGAGAAGCAGATATGACCACATTGCTCTCTACCGCACTTGCTTTTGTTTTGGTGGTATTGAGACGGTGACAAGTGCGAACTGCTTTCTATCAGACACTGCCAATCTCAGGAGATGCCACTCGGCCAGACAGCTCATACAAGATGAAATGATATCAGCTGGCGACCTGTGAATCTGCTTTCTCTCTCTCTCTCTTTCTCTCTCTCTCTCATTTTGTACTGTTGCTTAATTGGTAAAGCATAGCCTGGGCAACACAAAGGTCTATGTTTTGATACACAGAAAACAAAGGTATGAAAAAGTTATTTTTCAATGCAGTGTTGTTTCTTCCTTCCTCCACCTCCCCCTTTCATTTCTTTACTAAATAAACACTTCAAAGTTAATTTGTTCTATTCACTTTTTATTGTTTCACTGGGTACCGTGAAGAAAGTGTCTGGCACAACCGGGAAACAACAATAAAGAAATAAAGTTATTTGAACTGGATAGTGACATTACTGTGGCCTACTTTAACACACTGCCTCGGTTCGGGTCTCAATATGGCCTGTAATAAAGGTTAGACCAAAGCTATCAGACTCCCACATGAGGTCATTAAAGGTGGTCAGTGTATGTGAGGATGTGTGGGATCCTTCGCTAAAGTATTTTGCCTTTGGTTCAATGGGTCTAAACCACAATGTTCCCATATACACAGAATTACATAATGAGCAATTACCTTAACAAACTGGGTGTATGTAATACATTGCTGATTGAGCACTATTATGTGTACGTAAATAAAAGATTTTATTTCAAACCAGACAAAACAGGATTGGTAACTAAGAGCTGTCTATTATCACAGGATAGATGATTGAATCTAAAACATTAACCCTGAATAACGTATTTAAAGCAATTAACTGAACTGGATGTTAAACACTGAAAAGATGTTTAGTCATTATCTTCTGCAGATGGTATGCGTCACATTATACAATGATAAATATTATTTTTACATAATATATAAATAGCTGTGAAGATTTGTAATTCTTTCATATGATATATTAGGTATTATAAAGATATAAAAAATTCAAGACGTAAGGATGTGATGTGTCCTTGATCATTTGACATACCGGTACACATCTAAGCTGCACAATCATTAAAAGCCCTTCTAAAGAAAATGAGTTTGCTGCATGAAAGATATCTTTTCATCTTTTCTTAAAACTTACTGAAGTCCTCATCAGCTGTTAACATTTCAGCATGACTTTTTTGTGAGCCTATATATAAATACTGTATATATAACAAAGGGCTCACAAACACATACAGTGGCAAAAAAGGTATGTGAACCCATAGGGAAAAAAATTAAGAGTTTGGTTCCAAAATGCGATAAACGCCATTTAAAAAAAATGAGTTGCCACCAAAATCAGTATTGTATCAGGTCAGTATTAAAAATTAAATTCTTAATTTTTACGCAAAATCCGATATCCGCCTTGTTATTCTGTCATCTTTTCTCCCTTTTTTTTCCAAAACGCGATAAACGCTACTCCTCTTTTCCTGCAGAATGCAATAAATCGCTCATCTAATCACAGAGCACCAATCCACGCATTGTAAACAATAATGGTGGCGTGTTGAATACACACGTTATCCTAGTTTTCCTCATCTTCTTTGTACTTCATGACCAACAAACAAATGAAAAAAAAAATACTTTTGATTGCATTGATAAACCTGTGGTGGTTTTCTGTGGCGGGGAAGAAACATAAGCCACTCGGGCGACGGAAAAATGCTCACAGGACAGCATGAAGTTTCTGTCATGCTAACACATTGACCCCAGGGGATCTTATGAAAAACTTTCCATTATTTTACTCAAAGTCCATAAAAATCGAGCAGGACCAAAACATTTTACAGCTGATTGCTCTCAAGAAAGTTCAGCGACGACGTCCCAAGGATGATCGCAGCAATGACAGTGTTCTTTATATGACAAAGTAAGTGTTTTTATTAATGCCATTAATGTTTATTTTTTATCAGTGTATACCACTAGTCAACTAAATTAATTTAACATGGCAAAGATGAATGCACATTTATATATTGATTCAATAGATTTATTGCATTTTGCGGAAAAAAAATAATCTGTTTTTATAATAAATATGTAAAATATTTAATTATGGATTTTAATTTGTAATCTTTTTATAACCTTAAGATGCTATGTGAAAGTTTGTAAAAGAAAATAGTGGTTTTCATCTTGTCACTTTCTTGGTATAGAAAACACATTTTTACCCAAATTAGTCAAAATGGATTTATTGCGTTTTGGAATCAAACTCTTTAAATGTTTTTCTACAGTGGTTTGCCATAAAATGTGATTTGATCAGAGGTGGAAAGAGTAATAAAATATTGTACTCAAGTAAAAGTAAAGTTACTTTAATAATATTTTACTTAAGTACAAGTAAAGTTACTTGTCTAAAAATCTACTCAAGTAAAAGTAAAAAGTAAGTCATTTTAACTTTACTCAGAGTAAAAGTTACTTTTTTAAAGCGGGGAGAGGTGGAGGATTCTAGTATAGTTCAAAAACGACAACGGAATATAAATCTCAAACTAGTTATTTTTAATTGTAGGAACATCTTGCATATTAAAGTGCAATAACAAAAAGTTAATAAAATAAAAAGCTTTTTTAAACTAAGAAACATTGATGGAATTGTTTAATGATTTTTACAGGTGAGTTATGCACTTTTGAAGCAAAAATAATATGAGGTCAGCAGCTAGTGAATACAATCACTATACTGCCCTACAAAGCCAAAGCGCAGTAACTACGCATTTGGTCAAAATTAGGTTAAAGGCGGAGTCCACAATGTTTCAAAAAAAGCTTTGGAAAAGGAGACGGGCCGACTACCAAAACACACTTATAGCCAATCAGCAGTAAGGAGCGTGTCTACTAACCGACCTCCTTGCCGGGTTGCGTATGTGTGTGGGGCGGGTCTATCAACAGAAGGTCCAGATTCTATTGGGGTAGGGGCGTGTTTGTTTAGGTGATTTCAAATATCAACACTGGCTTTTAAACATCGTGGACTCCGCCTTTAAGGGTTGAAATGGGCTTTGTGAGATTTGATGTGTATTGTGACAAAGTATCCTGGTTCAATTTTGTCCCATTTCAGAGAAACGTGTGTGCCAAAATTGCAGTAACATGTTTGACCTGCTGGTGTAAAAAACTTTAAGGGCATTTTTATTTTTAAGGGCGGTTTCAGTGTTTGTGTAGTTACTGCACTTAGCCTTTGTAGGGCAGTATAGTAAGGTTGTAATTGATGTATTGCTGGTAACATACATTATTTTATTAAACTAGTTTAAATGAGCATATAATGAGATGAGTGCCATAGAGACAGAGCACAGCGCAGCATAACCTGAAAACCACGCCCACCGGGGGGAAAACAATCCAATCGTCCCCATTGACTTTGTATTGAGAGAGGCCGCCTCCTTGTCATTTCTGGCTTATAACAAAAAACAGAATAATGCCTTAAAGCTGCTGTGTGACAATATGTACAGCTAACAAGCCAAAGAACACAGAAATAAGTTTTTATAAGCTGTCGAGCCGCAAAACCCAGCCTTCAAGGAGAAAAAAGTGGATCGCCGACTTAGTTTTCCCCTAGTGGACGCAGTTCTACTAATAGTATTACTATGAAAAGTTGTCTGTTTCCACTTTTGTGTCTTTAAACGCTCGTTTTTTTAAAGTCGACAGCTTATAAAAACGTATTTGTTTTTTTTGGTTGTTAGATGTACACCTTGTCACACAGCAGCTTTTAGGTATTATTCTGTTTTTAAGTTTAATCTGTAAATAAGTTTTTATAAGCTCGACAAAAAAACAAGCGTTTAAAGACACAAAAATGGATACAGGCAACTTTTCATAGTACTTCTATTAGTAGAACTGCGTCCACTAGGGGGAAACGTAGTCGGCGATCCACTTTATTCTCCGTAAAGGCTGGGTTTTACGGCTCGACAGTTTATAAAAATGTATTTCTGGGTTCTTTGGCTTGTTAGCTGTACATATTGTCACACAGCAGCTTTTAGGTATTTTTCTGTTTTTTGTTATAAGCCAGAAATGACAAGGAGGCGGCCTCTTGCAATACAAAGTCAATGGAGACGGTTGGATTGAATTTCCCCCCGGTGGGCGTGTTTTTCAAATTTGCATAACTGTTCTCTGTCTCTATGGCTATATACTTTTATCCTTATATGTTTATTGTCTTCTAGCTTCCCTGACCTTGGTACCTAATGTCTAAGACCTTTATTCTTCTCTCTCTCTCTCTCTCTCTCTCTCTCTCTCTCTCTCTCTCTCTCTCTCTCTCTCTCTCTCTCTGCAATGTCTAATGACCTGCGCATTCTTCAGGACGTTCTTAAGTTGTGTTTGACTTGACGCGAAGCTGCTAGACCTCGGAAGATAATGCGCATGGCATTAAAAACGCGTCGTGCAAATGAGTGGTAAAAACCCGGTCGGCAATTTCGTACTCAAGAGCATGAATCCTACCTTTCATATGAAAGAAACAATCGCTTCGCGTCAGTGAAAAGTGGTCGCTTAAATATCTTCTTTCATAAGAACTGAATTGAGGCGGGTCTGTATTAGCGCGCGCCTGTCTCGGCCGTCTCCATGGTTCTTTTTGCGCGTTCCCCTGCCCATCAATCAATCATCCGTGGCGCGTCTTTATTACCTGGCTTTTTTAAAAATAATTTTTTACTCAGTAACGGATATGATTTAAAATGTAGCGAAGTACAATACTGTACTTTAAACAAAACATACTTAAGTAAAAGTAAAACTACAGATTTTAAAAACTACTCAAAAAAGTAAAAGTACACAAAAAAACTACTCAATTACAGTAACGTGAGTAAATGTAATTCGTAACTTTCCACCTCTGGATTTGATCCTCATCTAGGTCACAACAATAGACAAACACAATGTGCATAAGCTCACATCACACATTACACCCACTCACATACTTTTTCTTGCCACTGTATACACCAATCAGCCATAACATTATGACCACATGCCTATTGTATAGGTCCACCTTTTACCACCAAAACAGCCTTGATTGTCGAGACATGGACTTCACTAGACCTTTCTATAAGAACCAGCATTTACTTTGCTCCCCACGTGCGTCAATGAGCCTTGGCCGCCCATGACCCCGTCGTTGGTTCACCGCTTTTCCTTCCTTGGACCAATTTTGATAGGTACTGACCACTGCAGACCGGGAACACCCCACAAGAGCTGCAGTTTTGGAGATCCTCTGACCCAGTCGTCTAGCAATCACAATTCGGCCCTTGTCAAAGTCGCTCAGATCCTTACGCTTGCCCATTTAAAAACGGAAATTTAAATTTAAATACATTAACCATTTCTCCAAAACTAATTTTTTTATTTATTTTTTTGTATCACAGAAACACAGAATGGTTCAGCTAGACAGACTCTAAGACACTAACTGTTTGTCTCAGTAAAGGGACATGCCTGATATGGAATTTTTTTTTAATAAAAACATCAAATTATAACTATAGGTTATAGGACATTAAAGAAAAATCTATCTTAGAAAGAAAAATCCGAATTTGTAAAAAGGTGAGATTTGTAATGACTCAGTCGGGACCAGTGAAGTCAATTACTCTCTGAATGAACATTAGTTTTCTACAACGCCAGGTTTTATTTCAAGGTTAATAAACCTTTACCAGACAGACTCTGTTGTGTCAATATGACGCTGACAAGTGGGAATATTCGCACACAGGTGAAGCGAATCCCTCAACAGAACTGCAAATAGTTTCAAACAAGAAGATCTCGGGAAACTTAAAAGTAAGACATACAGTTGCAGTTCGACTAGGAGATATGAGTGTGTCGCAGGGCTTAACTGATTATGGTTCAGTCAATCGAGTCATATGCTTTACCTGCCTGCCAGGCACAATATCCACTCGTCAATAAACAGGAGGGTGGACAAAGATGTGGCACCAGTGCATTGTGGGATGCAACAGAGTTCAGAAAAAAATGTATTTGTTTTTCTCTCTGTGAAGCTGCAAACACACACGTCAGCGTTTTCGTCCCGTCTGTAATATTTACCGAAGCGCCACAGGCCATTAGCATGACAATGAAATTCAAGAGAAACGCGGAGGGGTTTATAACACGCAAAGCTCGCGTTTCAAATGCATTCGGATTTGAAACTTGCAGCAAGAGTGAATGAATTCAACAGTGCACCATCGTCTGACACAAGGGAGCTAATCAACCGAGTCAAGCTGTGAGCGGGCGGCTGAGCGGGGAAAGCCTGCAATGTATACAGTACTGTGGTGGAAAGAGCTTGTTTTACAGCAGATTCAGGATGTTCGTGAGAATGTAGTAGATGCGTTTTCCCATGACCACCATGCATAAAAAAAATGTTGTTCTGCAACTTGTTGGTTTGTTTGTTGAGTCGTACTGAATTAAGCTGACTGTCTTGCAGGGAAGAATGCTACCTTGCAAAAAAAAAGAAAATTGCCATTATTTATCAAATGCATTTTATTAAAGCCTTAAAGTTTCCTTAAAAATAAACATTTGATTGTTTTAAATGGAAAAACTGGAAATATTCATACACTGTCAAAAAATAAAGGTCCCTGCTGTCACCCGATGCAGTACCTTTCAAAAAATATATGTACCTCAGAGGAACATAAAGAGCCATTTAAAAAAAAATGAGTTACCGCCAAAATCAGTATTGTATCATGTCAGAATTAAAAAGTAAATTCTTAATTTTACGCAAAATCCAATATCCGCCGGGGTTTTCTGTCAACTTTATCCCTTTTATCCCAAAACGAGATAAACGGCAGTCCTCCTTCTCTGCAGAATGCAATAAATCCGCTGAACAAATCACAGTGCACCATTCCACGCATTGTAAACAGCAATGTTGGCGCTTTGAATACACACGTTATCCTAGTTTTCCTCATCTACTTTGTGATCAACGAACAAACAAAAACAAAATAATACTTTTGATGGCATTGATAAATTGTGGTGTTTTTTTGTGACGAAGAAACGTAAACCACTTGGGCGCTTGGGCGAAGGAAAAATGCCAGCTGTTGCTTGTTCTCACACAACAACATCCAGTTTCTGTCATACTAACATATTGATCCCAGGGGATCTTATAAAAAACTTTCCATTATTTTACTTGAAGTCAACGAAAATCGAGCACAACCAAAACATTTTACAGCTGATCGCTGTCAAAAAAGTTCAGCGACGACGTCCCAAGAATGACAGCAGCAATTTTTTATCAGTGTATACCACTAGTCAACTAAATGAATATAATATGGCAAAGATGAATGCACATTTATATATTAATTTGAAAGATTTATAGCATTTTGAGAAAAAAAACTGCATTTTGCGGGGGAAAAAATCAGTTTTTATAATAAATCTTTAAAAATATAATTCTGGATTTAAATTTTAATGTTATTATACCCTAAAGATGCTATGTGAAAGTTTGTAACAGAAAATAGTAGTTTTCATCTTGTCACTTTCTTGGTACAGAAAACACGTTTTTACCGAAATTAGTCAAAATGGATTTATTGCGTTTTGGAACCAAACTCTCTTTATATGAAGAATCTGTACCTAATTGTACATATTAGGACCATTTTAAAGGGTACAACCCCAGTGACAGCTGACTATTGACTATTTTTTGTCAACAGCGTACTGTATGGTATGCACTTAGGAATATGTTGCATAACTTGCATTACGTGTCACATAACCATAATACATTCCATGATGCTGTTGTATTCCACATTGCAAATGAATGCAGAGGTGATTTTACACAGCAACTTTTATACACTCCAAACAGTACTGTATGCATACCGTACACAGGGGAAACAACACAAGCAGACGATGCTATAATGATACCATGCTCTTGCAAACATGATTAAAATATAACAGCTTTGTGTATTCCAGCCCAGTATCTACAGAGGCGCTCCGTATTTAAACTCATGCACACACCCTTTTCTCCATTCTGCAAATCCATCATTTTAGCCTGTGCCTGAAGGTCACTGTGCAGGAATCGATAAGTCTTGCTGTGCGAGCAGACCCCTATCAAAGCTACCGTTGACTTGTTTTTGTTTGTTTATCTGTTCGGCCTGTTCTCTGGAGTGTGGAGAGGAATTCGTAGTAAGCTTCCAACATACCTGGACTGAAAACTACCATAACAGTATTTATTTATGTGTTTATTTACCTTTATTTGCTTTTCCATTTTTGCCACCCTGCTATTCTCTAATATTTCCTGTTCTGGGCATATGTGGCTTTGTGATGATTTTTATTACATTATTGTCAACAAATAATTATCTGATTCTTATAAAAAAAATCTCATGCTGATTCTTATTTTGAAAGTACAGAAATTAAAGGCATAAAATGAATCATTTCTGTGGCAAGAATAGCTGTAACGTTTCCGCTGTCATCTGCCCTCAATCACCGGATTACATCACCCATCATCCTTTGCACCCCGTCATCCACCATGTTTGATTTACACCACTGTCTTTACTCATGGGCGGTTGTCGTCTTTTCTATGTTGTATGTATGTGTGATTTACCTGCTCCTTATTATTAAAATTATATGTTTAATGTTACTATTTGTCTTCCTCGTCTCTCCGTGCACGTACTGTGGTGACAGCTGAAGAAATGATGTGCACATGCACACTTTAAAAATCCACCAAACGTTGTACATCATCTGGGTCTTTAGGAAGCACTACAGATATTTTGCATTCTTTTCGGGAAAGATAGTATGCAAATTAGGATGAAGTTGGAGACACAATCGTGACCCAGTCTATAAAATCCTAGTCAAAGTTATTTTGTGATTTACTGTTTTCTACATAAAATCACCCTGCATAATTTTGTGAAAATAATATTGATATCTTAAACAAACATTATGACTATAAAATATAAAAAATGAAAGCAACAATGTCAAGAATTATATGTTCAGCACCAAACTAAATTACGCATAAATGCATGTGCATGCCTCCATTAAACAAATGTGCAGTCTTTATTTCCCTCTACAGTCACTAAAACATTTTATTTTAAGCTATTTTAAATTGGCATTCACAACAATTGCCAGAATCCCATTAATCCTCCTGATCCAGCAGAGATACAATCGTGAGCACCTCGCAGCATCACATGAGCCAGAACTGTGCTGTGGCCAAAAAGTGGCATTTCTAAAACAACACTGACTGGAGTGGTGCCAATCCTGTACCACAGGATTAATTGTTTATATCATCAGCCTCACTGACAAGAGTAACAGTCCAGGTCAGCAGGCTATTAATGCCCCGGTCAGGGCTACAAAAAAAAAAAAAAAAAAAAAACACACACAAGGAGGGTATAATGACCAATAACTGCAGCCAAAGAGCTCATTGGGCTCTTAGCTACTAAATGACTGATCCTATTCAGAGGGCATACAGAACACTGGCACTGAAATCCCATCAGCGCTAAATCCGCTGGCACAGGAGATGTTTGATTACAGCTTCTTGTGATCTAACAGGCTGCCAAGTTGAACAAGTGCTGTATGTTTGTTCATCAAAACACAGAGAATGGCTGTAGTGCCTGTTGAAAAAAGATGAAGTGATTTGTGTTGTCACTTTGTCTTTTTTTTTTTTTTGCAAAAAATTCAACATTTTTTTAATCCTTTATCAGTGTTTGGGGTGCCAGGGGATTCATTTAGCAAAAGCGTTACCTTCATCTCAGTGGCATAAAATTGTCACTTTTCCTGAATAATCTATCTAAACATGCACAAAAAAAAACTGGGCTTGATTTGGTTGTTCTAAAGGTGTGTAAAAAAAATTACGTTTAAGGTGCTTGGGGTCAAAATGACCCCACATTTAAAATAAATGGGAAAATGAAAAAAAAAAAACGTTTTGAATGATTGGGAGAAAAAAAATAATTTTGTTTGTCAAAAAAAATAAAATAAAGTAAATCCATTATAAATCTAAAATTTCTAAATATAAACCAAGGTCTGTCCCTGGAGCATAAATAAAAAGTGGAATGAACTTTCCATCTCATACACACATACAAAATACATATTTTTGTGTGTATTTCACAATGTTGGATATATGTGGTCATTGCACTTTCTTTCTTTCTTTTTATTATAAACGCTATTTTTTAACACTGATTAAAGGTTAATTATGAAGTAAATGATGGAGTTTTAAGTAGAGATAAGTCATGATGGTTGACTAGTCAACGTCATTTAAAGGACAAATCCAACACGTTGGGTTGTATTTTCTATGTGGCTTTATTTAATTCATTGTTGGGTCAAATATTTTCTGGGTTCATTTATATGTTACACAATTGTGAGATGCTTCTATATTAAAGGGGACAGAGAATGAAAAACCATTTTACCTTGTCTTTGTTGAATAATGGTAGTCTACCCGCATTCACAAACATACAAAAAGTGTTACACATGCTAAACATCTCAGTCTCATAGAAATTCCTCTTTTAGAAATGTCAGCCAGAAAATGGCCCAATCTGAAAAACTGATGCTTATGACATCACAGGCATCTAACTGCCCCTCCACTTTAAAATAATTGGCTACATTTTTTGAGTGGCAGCAAAGTCAGCCAATCAGTAATGAGATTGCAAGTTAAGCCAGTAGGGGGAGCCAAATAGGTGCAAAACCACTTGTTTAAAATCCCCCACCCTAATAGAGCTATCTGAGAGAGGTTTTTAAAAAGCTTCTAAGGCATTACAGACCTTTAAACCAGCAAATGACAATGGCCTTGCCAATAAATAATGCATATTATTAAAATATGCTTATTATAAAATAATAAAATAATAACTTTGCAGATCCTTACTCTGCAGGTGGGTCTGTCTCCCCTGAAACTGATGCGATGTTGTGCATCACACAATAACAATGTGTTTGTGGGTAAACATGTTGTTTGCTTGGAGACTGGCAGACCGTAGAGAGTTGACAGCTAAGAGGGATAATAGAAAACAAGTGATTGCCACAAACTTCTCGCGGGACGTCTGGGCTAGCGCTTCAAATCTCTGAATCCCCTTGCATCCTTCAAATGTGCACGTTTCTGTCCGTACCTGCAGTATTGCATGTTGAGTATTTACTTTTGACCACTTACCTGTTCTGACTGCAGGTTAATAACATAACCTCTGAACACATGTGCATGACCTGCTGACACAGTGAAACATCAGCAATGCTTCATTTGTGTCAGATGCTTCTGATGGATGGACGACTATTGCTGCTTACACAGTTTTATTTGATTGTATGACGGAAATGTTTAGGCACTGCAAGCGCAATGTCTAAACTCCTGCAAAAGCAGCTTAAAATAAAATAAACATTTTATTATTTCTGTTTAGGGGGTTAATATAAACGTTTTGGGTAAAAGCGTATTACAAACGTATCTTAAAGTGTTTTACTTGGCAAACAATAACACAAGTTATTATTACTAATGTTGTTATATTTTGAATTGCTTTTATTAAAGGACAAGTTCGGTATTTTACACTTAAAGCCCTGTTTTCAGATTGTTTATGATGAAATAGAACGGTTTTGACTGAAATTTGGACATATGATGCTGCCCCGAGAATTTTCGGGCGTTTCTTGTGTCGCCTCCCACCTCTACAATGGGTTTATAGGTGCACTGGAACAATCCTTCCTGGAATGCATTGAACTTTCGTTTGCAAAGACGTGGGGCTCACCGAGTGGTCGGGGGTGTTCACTGATATGCTCACACAAAAATCAGGTTTTATCGTAGTTTTTCCCAACTCCATTGACTTGTATTAGATGTGTTGTGAGGTACGGTATTACTCCACGCTGGGAACCCGTTTGTATTCTTGCAATTGGCAAAGGCGGATTATCGGCACCAACTGGGCTGGAGTGTCTATTATTCAAGCTCTCAGTGGAAGAATGTACGGGTGTGAGGCGTTTGAAAAAATAGGTCCACAAGTTTACAACGAACGGTAAAACACCTGTTGGAAAGCATCTTTTGCAGCGATTTTTGTGTGAGCATATCAGTGAACGCCCCTGAACACACTCACGTCTTTGTAAACGAAAGTTTAATGCATTTTAGGAAGGATTGTTCCAGTCCACCTATACAGCCATTGTAGAGGTGGGAGGTAAACAACAAACACCGGAAAATTCTCGGGGCAGCCGCATATGTCGAAATTTCAGTCAAAACCGTTCTATTTCATCATAAACGATCTGAAAACAGGGCTTTAAGGGTAAAATACCGAACTTATCCTTTAAAAGTTTTGGCGTATCAAGCAGGGTACAGGTTGCTGATAAATGTTTTAAATAAAACTTGCAAACCCGCTTTGCCCAGATCATTTCAAAAAACAAATAGGGCTGTAATATGTTGTTTGACAACTTGCCATCCCAAGCCAAATTTTATTTCAAGTCTGTCTCGGATTCAATACAGTTAACAAGAAAACCCAATGCAGCGTATAAGCCTCTCTCTAACTCAATACACATCTGAATTGCAATAAGAACCTAATTAGAAATAAAGGCAGACAATAGTAACCAATAACAGAATTACTCTGAATGGAAACTTCAATGCTGCCAAAGCGCAATGCTAAACAACCTCTTACCATATCTTGGTCTAAGTACCTTCACAGGCAGAAAGCTCCATTCAGCTATATTTAGAAACAGATATAAAGTGTGCTCCATTCAATTCCACCCTCATTTCTACACTCCTCTTCTTCATATCACCCGGATTTCCAGCTTTGCTTTCATGTTTTATCCAGTCATCCCTGAGAAACCTATTACTGGCATTCCCCCCAGCTAACAATACTGAAACCCATTCGGTTCAAGTTATACCAATGTAAGCGAGCAAAGCATTAAAAACAAGTACACTTACGGTGTAAGATAGACTGCCACATTAAGCTGTGAATTTATATGCACATGGATGCTTTCAAAGACTTGCATCTATCTATCCATCCATCCATCTATTTACCTACCTACCTATTTATCAGTCTAAAAATAAAAAAATAAATACTTTAAATATTTCAGTAATTATACAGTAAAGAGAATTGCCATCAGTCTCCCATAACCAATTCATCGTCCACATACAAAACCATTTACTCTCAATTAAGAAAGCAACACACAAACCAAACATGCACAAATGCCCACATAAAGCAACATTACATCCCACACAACACCACAATGTGAATCACTGAAAGCTTTTATCTCCTTATGACCACAGCACACATTTCACGTTGATGGTTTGAGCAGATATCATAACGCTTCTGCCTGGATGGTAGCTGCCGGCACTGATGCATTCTGGGAAATATCGCTTAATCTTACATTGCTCTGCTTCTGACGGCAGATGAGAAAGAGCCTGAGGTGCTACATGCTAATGCGCTAGTAATTGCTAATGAGGGGGATTGGGGCGTGAATTATTTGCCCGTAATGAGCATCCATGCTTACAATCTGTTCCAAACATTTAGCTTGAATTTCGTCACCTTGAACCCTCGCAAACAAAAACATTCGTCCGCATCCTTTCGTTCGCTCTGTGTTTAACAATCAAACGCTGAGATTGTATAGTGCTTCGTGGAGGGTGGGAAGAATAAAATAAATAAAAATACAAATTGTGCCCTGACAAAAAATAAACAAATGAATCCCCCCGTGCCCCCACTCCGAGCCGTGGTTACCGCCACATTTGTTTGCTAATCTTTGCCAGTGAGCGTACAGAGGTAGACGAGATGATAAATTGCATGATCCGTTCATGTTTAGAGGCATCTGAAAACACCGTTCCGCTAACGCTGCGATTGACCCCCAGTGATTCAACCACAAAAACGCAGGACCATTAGTCACAAAGGCGTCACACCCCCTTCAACAACACAACTTAAGAGGACGCCGCATAAATCACTCTAAAATGAAATGTTTTTAAGCAACTGGGGCCTGATGTGCTTGTGTTTGAATAAAGGTCATATTTATTAATAGATTATCATTGCACTCTACGTGCTTCATAGACTGTGAGTTACTCATCGTGCTCTAAGCAAGCAGCGTGAATTCTGTGAATAATTTTGATGGAAAAAAAACTAAAAGAGGGAAAAGCATGCTTCATTTCCCAGTTGCCTGGATTTATTGCTTAATAGCGTTAATGAAGCTAACACGGTAATTAATGCAATCAGGCACACAGGCTTTAATCTCGCCCCTCCCTGCCACTTTTAACAATAGCACATATTGAGAGGCATTCTTACTTGAACAAGTGGAGACGGGGAGAAGTTGTGCAGGGAGGTCAGGGAGTTAGGGTATCTGAAATTAGGTACTTGAGGACATACTACTGTAGTCTCCCATGAAACAGCACCTAAATTAGCTCTCTTAAATCAGGAGTATAGTCAGTTTTTTGTGTGTACCCGAACGTACGCGCACAGTCAAATGCACAGCCTTGCAATAGTTTTTAATTCTTAGTGGACCCTCGCGTATGTGTAAATACAGGACTTTATTTCTTTGAAAATGGTCAGATTATCTATACAATCTATCAGTAGTACACAGTACATATATTTAATCTCAGATTGGTCCATCTTTGGCAAATGCACATTTTACAATATAAAGACTAGCAAATATTGTATACTAATACTGGCTCTTTAAAAAGAAAGGCAGGCTTTATAACTGCCACAATGAGGACCATGATTACACCCATTTGTTTCTCCACAAGTGGTCCATCTTCTCTGTTGCTCTGTGAAGGACAGCAAAATCCATAGACTTCGGTTCTTGCTACTCTATTGCATTTCCCTCCTTCATTGACTGCAGTTATGGAGCGCCAGAGGGAAAGTGACGCAAAGAGGAAAAAGCAAAAAGGTAAAAATAATTAATTTGTTTACTTTGGCATTCAGCTTTTAAATGATTCATATGATATAAACAACATCTGGGCAATTCCATGCAAATGTCAACCTTATTTAAAGTAAAGAATTAGAATTTTTCACATCTATACGAAAAAAAATGTCCATAACGTTGCTTCTTCATAAATGCACATACCAAAACTTAAAATAAAATTTTAAATGTTCTTTGAAGAGCCATCTTTTCTTATTTGTTGGATATTTTTGTGCCTTTTAGGTCCCGCACACACTGCATATTGATTTGGTTGTCAATTCACCTTTTAATGCTTAATCCTGTTCTGTACACACACAATTCAGTCATTTAAGGGACTGATAACCACGTTCTACAACCGAACTAACTCCCGCAAAATGCAGGTAGTGACAACCGCATTTACAGAAACTCTGCATAGTGTGTACATAACCGAACTGAATAACTAGTAGTTAATAAAGTGTTTAAATGTGCATCATGGACTTAACAGGTCTTTCTTCTGAACAAATAAAATCCTGGGAGGGGAAAAAAGTCTTCTGTATGTGAGGGGCAGAAAATGACAGGATCACAAGCCTTTGCTGCCCAGTGTTGCCAGATCTTGCACTAAAAAAACAGCGAACAAGACAAATCCAATAATAAATCAAAATGCTTTACCTCAAAGATCTAAATATTGGGACCGACACCTTCACCCTTTAATAAAACCAAAAACTTGATCGCTTGTTGAGCTAAAAGCCATAAACAGATAAGCGCTAAAATGATATGTGAGCACAAAAAAGACTAGGACCTGACAACACTCACAAATGCGTACAATACACAACAGCAAGACGGAGGTTTATTGCAAAACATAATGCTGTTAAATTATTTTGGTCAAAGCTGTGAGTGATAAGACGGCACAACGTTGCTAGGTTATCTCTGTGTCAATCATCACATTTTCGAGAGTGAGTCTTGTTCCATGCACACATGAACATTTAGGGGATTCACTCCTGCATTTAAATGCGGATGTCACCCCTGAAAGTTAGCACTGTGTATCTTAGATACCATCAAAGGTAAATTTTTGTACCTTAACGGGTATACAACATTGAAATGTTACAATATTACACTCTTTATTGTATACCTTCAATAAGGGCCTATTGAGTACCAGTTAAATGTTAGGGGTACAAAACACTTAACAGTAACTTTAACTCACTCCTGCCCAGACTTTTTTTTTTAAAGTTGCCCGCCAGCATTTTTTGTGATTTTCACAAAAGTTTCAGAAAATGCCTTACAGGAAATTTTCTTCTAAAAATATATAAACATACAAATATATAAAATGACCCTCTGCTTACAAACAAACAATAAACAAACAAACAAAAGAGAGAAAAAAGTTTCATCATATCAATATTTTTTTCTCTGCTTATAAACTCTTAAATATGGGTATTTTTCTTAAAAATAAAAAAAATAGCCAAAAGCTGAAATAATTGCATTTTTGTAAAGGAATTTTGTTAGAGATCACATTCAGAATGATTATCAAAACATACACAGAATTTAAAATTTGTAAAAAAAATGCTTCAGTTTATTTTATAAATTGGGTAAGTGCGCCATCTAGGTATTGTAGATTAACATAAAACCTCATCAGGGACACATTTTTTCATGCAAATGTTTTCTCTTAATTGACGAGATAACTCGTCAATGGCGGGTAAAGAGTAAGAGGTACACAATTGGTCATAAAGGTACTATAATGTACAAAACAAAAAAAAAACATTGTATTATACTTGACATACCTGTAAAAGTACAAAGTACAGAAGTACAATTTAAAAATTAGCTGTAATTATGCAGCTGGTTGCCAGTAACTTACTGTAGAAGATAAAGACTGAAAATGTTTCATGTTCGTTTAACTTTGAACAAACTGTTGCCAATAAATACCATAAATGTAAAATCTACAGTAAGTTACTGGCAACCAGCTGCCAGTAATACTGTAATTTCTACAGACATTTTTTACAGGGTACCCTCTAAAAGGTCCTAATATGTACTATTTAGTAATGAATACATTTGCTCTCAGTATGTAACTTTGACATACAGTACTAACATGCACTATTTGGTACCAATATGTATCTTTATTGTACTAATATGAACGCTTCAGGTGCAAATGTGTGCTTTTTGAGCCGGTACCGCCACAACATCTATTTTTTTTCTGACAGTGCAAGTTATATTTTGAAAACTTCTCATTGATACTGTAGGTGCTATTATACCTGACAGGATTTATAAAAAGTGAGGTTGATACCTTTAGACAGTACAACACTGCAGAGGTTTCTTCCTATTTAGATAGCAGCCCACTGCGTTTAACCCCCTGCGATGTCGCGCACAATGAATGTGACACAAAACACACAGACAATTAAACAGCACAGCGGAGTGCCATCGATCGGTCACTGTAGAAGCTTTGTTGTATTCATTAGTGCTTCTTAAAAGACAATTACCCCTGCAGTGGCCCTCCTATGATAGAGATTAAGGGCACAGTAAACGGCCATGATCCCTTCACGCTCATGTACTCAGTCGGAGAACCAAGAGTGTGGATGGTTTAATGTCACTTCTATTTACCGTGTACAACGACAGAAAATATTTGTCAGAGACAGGCTGAATGCCACGGCAATGGGATGTTTTGATATTCATACGTGACAATTTTTACAAATTCTCATCATTTGCCAATTCACAGTGGTATGCAGTGCTTTGAGTTTGAATTTAATTTAAAAATATTAGTTAACAAAACAACATTTTAAGTTAACTTGTATTAAATGAGACATTTCAGAAGACTTTTTAAGATGTAAAATAAATTTTTGGTGTCCCCAAAGTACTTATGTGATGTTATAGCTCAAAATACCATATAGATAATTTATTATAACTAGCAAAAAATGTCACTTTGAAGGTGTGAGCAAAAATGTGCAATTTTTTGGGTGTGTCCTTTTAAATGCAAATGAGACATTGCCGTGGTTGGATAGTGCAGATTAAGGGGCGATATTATCCCCTTCTGACATCACAAGGGGAGCAGAATTTCAATATCCTATTTTTTCAAATGCTTGCAGAGAAAAGTTTACCAAAACTAATTTACTGGGTTTACTGGGTGATTTTTACATTTTCTAGGTTAATAGAAGCACTGGGGACCCAATTGTAACCCTTTAACCTGGAAAAATGAGATTTTTATGATATGTCGCCTTTAACAACTTAATTAAAGGCAATCAGGTAAGTTTTTACTGTGTATAAGACCCTGTAAGGGCCTACATTCGGGTGACGGGAACACACCTTATATACTATGTACAGTTCCATTACACTTGCCTTGCTCCTTTGGGCGACACAAAAATATACTACACTAGATTCAAGTTCATGTTTCACTCAGCATGATCATATACAAAAGGTATCTTCTTATCTCAGGGGAAACTTTTTAGAAGAACCTGGCCTCTGTTGGTATTCTGTCTATTGCTGCATGGGCTCATAAAGGAGCATGATTTAAAGTGTAAAAAATAAGGCTATGCTACATTGTTATTTACAGTGGGTGTTAGGGCGTAAAAGGAGCTAAAGAACTGGCATGAGGGGATGAGTGAACGGGAATCTATTCATTTTCAAGCCGTTTTAACTTCTGCACGCAAACAATCGAAAGCTAGGAGGGAGACGCACCGCATGCCAACCGAGGGCAACTTATCGCCGGCTTTTTATTCTGCGCATACCTGTCGAACAGCCGGGGATAACATTAATATTTATAGAAACCAAAGACCGGGGTGGATTTACCGTACTTTTAAAATCCATTTTCCTCACTTAATGCCCTCATTAGACTTTCACTTCTCTCATTCTTTATTTCAGCAGAATTTATATCAGTTACTTACTGCTGTGCTGAACTAAAGGATTTGGAGGCTGGTAGCTGGATGAGGTGAACAAGAGAGTAAACTGTTGCCCTTATACTGAGATTTCAAAAACAAACAAAAAAAGACGAGAATATTCTTTTGCAGCGGATCAACATAGTTCAAATTTCAAGTTTGCAAAACACATTCGTCTTATAGGATAAGGTCCTCAACAGTGGGTCCACGACCCCTTGGGGTTCACCGTGGAGCTGCAGGGGATGTCAACTATTGCTTGATCTTATATTATTTGTAGTATATAAACCAAAGGAAAATGTACAGTAGTTTCAATTGCAAATAAAGTAATTAAATATACTGTACTGTGCAAAAGTCTTAAGCCACCATGCTACAATTAGATTTGCTGTTTTTGCAAAGTTATAGTGATCATATATAAATGTTTCTTAGTCTCTTTAATATAATACATCCATAAAATACAGAAAATAGGCTTTATGCCCAGCTGCACTACTTCCTGAACTTCAGCCAGCTCCTTGTTTCTTGTCTGCCATTATTGGACAAACTGATTAATCCAGGTGTGCCTGACTTCAGTAGTCACAACAACAATAATCAGACACACCTGGATTAATCAGTTTGTCCAATAATGGCAGACAGGAAACAAGGAGCTGGCTGAAGTTCAGGAAGTAGTGCAGCTGGGCATAAAGCCTATTTGTATATAGTATTAAAAACTGTATGAAAATGTAATTTTTAGGGTAAACTCACCTTCCACTTGAGCAATAGAAGGAAACTGCAGGAAATTAAATCATAATTTCTAATTTGAAAGACCAGCCGTGTTAGAGGCGTAGAGCGCAAGTGATTTTAGTGTTAAGTCAATGTGAAGACGCGTTGACGCGCGTCTGGAGGTGTCGCAGCCCGAATGAGGCGTTTAGCGTGGCGCGGTAGACGCGATTTAGCATCTAGTTCGCACAAATTGACCGTTGCCGCGGAGAAAGTGCAAGGTGAAAAATTTCAAATTTGGCGGAAAAACATTGCAGAAGCCCCCCCCACGACGCGAACCTCCGCGCGAACGTCTCGATGACTAGAATTTCACGCGCGAATAAAGCAAGCAAACTCAAACTGTTCAAGCTGCAAACTACATGCGGTAGAGTGTGAACCCACAGTAAAGAAGACATTTAGTCCTGAATTTTTATTTTTATTTTTGGTATATAGTTCTTGTATTTTCAGTAATATCTTTTTTCTGTATTATTTCAGTATATATTTTTAGTATCTTAATAAAAAATAGATTGAAAAATAAATATGGATGGACATTAAAACTTCTAAAACAAGTCTGGTGGTGGTGCCTAAGACTTTTGCACAGTACTGTACATAAATAATGTTACATGCATAATTTAAGTATGTTATTATTTTTAAAAGGCTAAAACAAATGGGCAATGTTTAATATAAAGCATTTAATTGTGTGCAATAAAAGTCCAGGCTCCATCTCTCCGCATCCACCAAGTTATCCTTGGCCTGGACAAAGAACCTTGAAGCCCATGAAAAGTGTTTTATAATATGAAAACCAAATCGTTGAAACTTTTAACTGTTCCATATAACCTACATCTTACAACTATTTGAACCTTTTGCTATATTGTATATAACTCGCCGCTTTGCTTTCTGATTTCAAATGCGCCCGGTGAACACGCAATAGGGGCCACAACCATAAAACCGTGCGGTCAATTAAAAGAGCAGACTCAGTTGCTGCCACAACGAAACGGCAGAAAAGGCAGTAAAAAGAGAGCGCGAAAGAAGATATAAATTGCAATCTGCATGCGGGTCGCCCGTATTGATGTACTTTGTCAAACAGGCAGGCGAGTTGCATAGTGCGAAAAGGTAATTGACTTCAGTCTCGCCACAGTCAGTAGAATAATAATGAAGCGCAGTCCGGCACCTGACATGACTGCCATTCATTCCCAGTTCCCCATCAAAATTCCTTAACCCTTCACAGCGTGTGCATTTATATTCAACAGCATTAATATTACCCATAGTTTGGACATATGTCTCATGTATTTGTTAATCATCAAAATCGTGCATATTCAAGAAAATCCTTAATGCTTGGCTGTGGGTACGTGTAAAAAGGCCATTAGAAAGGCATTTAAAATATTACATTGGCGTATGTGACATCACATGTGCTTTAATGAAGCTGTTCCAAATGACGTTCCCAAAAATTGGCCCCCGGGCCCCCGCAGATGGTCCCACTGGGCTTAGTGACGGCTTCTTAATTCTTCGCTGCAGCTTAACTAAGACTGGAGTCCAAAGAGCACCCAGCTGCTAACAAGATGTTTCCCTCTACTGTTTAATTACACATCTTACAAACAATTAATGAGATCAATAGATGGTGGCGGGGACGAGGGGGGCGAAAACTGCCATTAGGGCTCAGTGGTGACAGAAAGAAAGAAGAGAGAAAGAAAGAGAAAAAAAGAAAGAACCTATACGCTTTAAAAGATTCCACAATTCTCGAAATAATTTAGGGTCAGTAGAGATTTGCTCCCTACAGAGTACAGTGAATGTGTAGCGTGAGCCTATTCATAGGGTTTAAGTGGCTGATAGCAGGGTCCATTTGTTTGTCTGTGTGAAATTAAAGTATGTTTGTCCAGTAAGTCGCCTGAAAATCTCCCACTTAACACAAATGACCTGATTTTCACAGCTGAAGGAATAAACCACTAAACCCTTTTCAACCATATTCAACCAACACACACATAAGCAAACCCACCGACAGTCCTCCTCCTCCCATTTCCATCTTTCAGATAGCATTCAATTTTATCATGCCTTAAAAATATTTTTTTGGCATTCTCTTTTTCCATTAAAAGTTGTTATGATCAAGGATTTTTCTGAATCGTCCGTGTTAAAATTGAGAAATGTGTTTTTTGTTATTAAAAACAGTTTTTGACATTTTTTAAATAAATGTTTAATGTTTAGTTATTTGTAGATGTCTTGAGGCCAAAGTGTACCACTTCAAAAAGTATAGCTTTGCACTTAAAGAGTTCATACAAGTACCTCAGAAGTACATAAAGTATTGGTACCAAAGCAACACATCCTCACCCCATGTCGTCAACACCTGACGACACTTGACCATTCGCCAACACGCGACGGGGAGGGTATACCTTTCGCGTCATTTTTTGACGGACTGGGGACTTCAATACTATTACGACCGTTGCATTCTCTTTCCTATTTTCTTACCATTTTCGCGTCGGTTTAGGGTTAGATTACGCAAAATTAAACAGTGTACGCGAAATTAAACAGTTGTCACCTGGCGATGGGGTTAGAGTTAGGTACGACAGTTGTCACCTGGCGTTGGGGTTAGAGTTAGGTTTGGGTAGGGATGTCATTATGTAAATCTAACCCTAAACCGAAGCGAAAATGGTAAGAAAATAGGAAAGAGAATGCAACGGACGTAATAGTATTAAAGTCCCCAGTTCGTCAAAAAATGACGCGAAAGGTATACCCTCCCCGTCACATATTGACGAATGGTCAAGTGTCGTCAAATATTGACGACATGGGGTGAGGATGGGTTGACCAAAGAGAGCTTAAAAAGTCTTGTGAAATTTCCCCTTTAAGGTACTATTAAAGATGTCAAATCTTTGGTGTCCCCAGAGTGCATATGTGACGTTAAAGCTCAAAATATAATATAGATTAAAGCAATAAGCCCTGCGAAGCAGTAGGTTACCAGTGCATTTTATAACAGCATTGTTAGGCACTGTAACAATGTAACACTACTGCTTTGCGGTGCTTATTGCTTTTATAAAACGATTACTTCAAAGATGCAGTACGTGTTAGTATTTTAAATGTATATTGGCACCAAATATATACATATCTGTATCTAATGGTACATGTTAGGACCTTTTAAAAGGGTACTCTGACAGCTGGGGTACCATGAAGGGACTTTCTGAAAAAACTTTTGGATGAAGCAGAAAACTAATTTCATAAAGACATTTTCTAATCACTGCACTGTTCATAAAGCATCTTATTTTTATTTATGTCATATATTGACAATACAACATAAGGATATTTGATCTATAGCGCTGATCTGTTCCAGTCGATTCCACATGCTTGTGTTCTGTGTCCGCTGCGTCACCGAAATGCCCGTTTGATTTAACGTGGCCTGAACAACATTACTCAAGATTTATTTAATAGCCAAGCGTAATTGAATTAGGGAGAGCTTAACATGGCAGCTTGTTTGACCGAAAGGAATTAGAGATGACTGTACATTTAACAGGAGACTGTAGAGAAATGCTGATGAGGGTGACAGGCTGTAGTGTTCTTATGGCAGACTGCAGCTTCGGTGTGTTTGTATGTGTTATTGTGAGCGTGTGCAACAAGAAATGTGTTTCATTAGTCAATGTCACACACACTGACAGTGCTATTCGCCTGCTTGACTTCCTGTATATGGTCACACACAAACACACATACTGTAAACGTTCACTATTAAACACTCAACCATGTGGGACACCTTGATTGTATATAAAGAGAAAATAAATGCTCGGTATTCAATAAGTATTCATATTCCAGATTCATATTTTCCAAAAGAGAGGCTACGGTATTTAATTATGCTGTCTTAGAAGATACATCGTTTTGGCTAAATTCCAAAGCAACATCACATCTATCCAATACGGTGAGCAATCCCAGAATGCATAGTGACATTAAAAGGCAGTAAGGTCAACTGCATTTTTTCATATACACAAACTGTTATTACACTTTTATATCTAGATTTGAGAATACAATAGCACAGAGGTCCCCAAGCTTTATTGTTGTTGTTGCTAAGATTTTGCATAACCTCTGTTAAAATTGAAACCACCGACACACACACACTCACTACTGGCAGCATCCACTGGTTTGACACTGTGTCCTTTCTTTCTACATCTCTCACATCTCATCTCTCTGATATTGCCCCGCTACGTTCAACTTTTGAAAACTAGGCCAGTTTCAAAAATAAAGGCAACGGGAGAGGGGACACTTTATCTGATCCTATAAGCTATAATCTTATCTAACCAAGCATGAAAAATGCTTATTCTCACATCTCCCCCAGTCTTATGTGCAGGGACGGCTTGATTACACCATTAATCATGTACAGGGAAACGTAAAAAAATGTGCAGCAGAGAATAGGGGGCACTTCCTGAGTCGGGCATTATGGTACAGTTGTGTCTGTCTGTGAAAACAGGCATCGTGTGCATTTAAACACATTGGACTCAATGTTCCAGACAAGTTAAGTGAGGTATGATTTTATGATTTTATGATTGTTGCTTGTCAAACTGTACGATATATAATACTAGTGAGATTAAAGCCATGGCATACTGGGTGAGATCAACAGAGTTAAAGGAGCGGTGAATCAAATACTCAATTTTAACTTGATAATTTGTTATAAAAGAGGTCATCATATTTAAATGAACATCCTGCAAGTTTCAGAACTGAAAACGTCCGTGCTACTGTAATATAACAGTTTTTGGCACCAAGCCAGTATTACGACCGAGTGCGGAATTTAGAGAAATATGACGTCAAAGTAGAATTGAAGCACCTCCGCAAAGCCAAATACAATGACCACTTTTGTAGCCCCACCCACAGCTTCGTGTGACACACGTGTGTCTCAACAATCAGTAAACATGTCTTTAAAGATTGCCAAATGTAACCAAAATTACTTAAAAAAAAAAAAATTCTGAGAGACTTTTATTTTGACGCGGTGATCTGTTATAATAGAGTAACCATGGAAACGGAGTTTCAGTCTTCAGTTGTGGAAGAGCCGTCTATGGGAAGAACACAGACGCTGTATAACCTCAACTCGGAGGCTCGGAACATAACATTAGGAATGCGTGGCTAAAGGTTGTTTTTGAAGAAGTTCCAGCTCGCGTGGGGAGTGTTTGTTTACTTTGTGTAGCGGGGATTCATTTGTAAAGAAGTCGATGCTGGATTTGCAGAGAGACTGTGATTAAAAGCACCACCAATATTGGATCTGACGAAAATGACACAGCAGTATACACAGTAAGTAAAACGTTTAATTTTATTTAAGTTACTGCGTTTCACTATTGCTTTGTTAGAAGAGATCGCTTGATATGTCTGTTGTAACATCCGTGTCTAAACACGTATGTTTCACTGTTTTAATTTACTAAAAACATTAAACGATTAATAAAGGTACAACACTTAATAATATGATTGTAATTTAACGGTAGAAATATACAAAGTAAGTGATAAGGAAGGACTTATCAGCCGCAATTTAGATTATGATGCCCGCTTACTGTGTTGTATACGGTAATTTAGGCAAGTTGCGTTTGAAAGGTCAAACACTCAACAAAGCTTTTTTTTATCATATAACTGTGGTATGTAACGTTACGTGTATATAAGCGCAACCTCACAAGCACAATAGAAATTATTAAATAGATAGTTGTTGATAAATAGAAAGTTGTTGATAAGGACTTATCAGCCGCAGTTTAGATTATGATGCGCCCTTACTGTGTTGTATACGGTAATTTTGTCACGTTGAGTTTAAAGTTTTGTTTATACTTTACTATACATATTGTCAGTTATGTGTATCATCTTTAGCACCCAGAATCTTTTGTGGCTCAAACATATATGTGTTCGGCTGCTATTTTTACACATTAATGTTTTTAAAACAATGACGGGGAATGAAGCTGTCCAATCATAGCAGTGGGCGTTTACGTCCAGGTCTTCAATGCGGCCCGCCCCTTCAAACGAACCATTTCTCCAGACATCCACTAATCCATGTTACAAAATAACATATTACTTATTGCTTTTGATGTTTTTGAATGTAAAAACCACACGAACATCATAAGTAGACATCAGACAACAGGATAAAACAATAAAATCGACAAATTCACTGCCCCTTTAACAGACTATATGATAAAGATCTAGTGAAGCAGCACTGATTGGCATCTGTGAATCATGTAGTTACACACTGAACTATATCATGCTAAACTTAATTTTGCAACCTATAATGCTAAAAGGATACTTTTAGTCTGCACCACGGCCGACGCCAGGGCCCTCACCGGCAGTATCCTGCCCTCTGAAATCACCATTAATGTTGAATGGGATTTTAATGTTTAAATATGCTTGTTAAAAATCACATTTGCCTAGTGTATTGTCTTCCTAGAGTGAATAATAAGCTTAATGGCAATATTTTAGTTAAGGACTGTGAGCAGGGTTGAATTTTGATGGGTTGCTTGACTAAGCATGCTCCCCACCCTAATAAAATTATGTAAAATGTCTTGCCCTACAGAAAGCAAACACGAAGGCTACAAGCATTCCATAACTTCAAGGTTGTATATTGCAATAACTAATTTCAAAAGTGGATTAAAAAGAAAGAAACTACAGCAACTGCCACTACGTCTGAGTCTGAGCTCCAAATAAGCAGTGTTGTGCTAATATGTACTTATGCATTTTTTTTTTGTATATAGTAAGTATAGTATTGTTCAAAGCTATGTACGTTGCTCACTATAGCTGCAGATTTTGTGGTTGTATTACCAAGATGTTTGTTTATAATGCTTCAAAACTTAAGGAACGTACCAAAGCTATATGTATTTCCATAGCCTGTAAAAGAAATGGACGAAGCAAAGTCGCTTTCTTCCATTGTAATGAATTAAAGGCAAAATGTCCAACCAATGGGCGCATATTACGTAAAAGCATCAGTTTGGAGCCATGGCATGCACAGAAGGAATTGTTCGCGGAGCCTGGAGGCGGAGCTGTGGTAACAAACTTCTGCCAAAATGCCCGCACGTACAATTCAAACACGCCTCTTGGATGTCTCATTTAACTAAATTGCTAAAATAAGGTAAGTTACATACAACTCATTTTGTCGGTGTAAAATAACACAGAAATCGAAAATGAGTACTTAGTTATATTTTCAAACTTCCCTCGAAACTCAGAGAGTCCGCTAAGAAAAGCTGTCTATCACAAATGTCAATCATAACAACACCGTTTCTATAACATCAAATTACTAGCTAACATGAAACTTATCACAAAAATCAACGATTGAACATATATCAGAGTGATAACAATTGCCTTAGCCTTTTATGGAATGGCTGAAATTCCACAAGGGGGCGTATTTGTTCCTCAGACGTTGCACAATAAACGTGACATCTGAATATATTTATTATAAATCGTGAATGAAAAGTGAGATTCGAACGAATGTCCGTTAGTGAACTAATTGTATACGCTATTTATATCGTAATTCGGTCAGAAGCGTCAAGATTGTGAGATGAACAAATCGTTTTGGATTAAAAGGCTTGGATATTCAATTTCCTTGGACTTTTGGGGATTATGAACAATTTGTTTTGGACAATTTCACCGAAGCGGATAAAAGCAAGATTTTGAAGGTAAGTAAATATCCTAAATCGGCACCGCCCGGTTCAGGTAACTAACAACTAGATTACAGTTTTATGACTGCTATAAATCATATGATGCTTTGTGTGTGTGCTTAATGGAATCCAGAAAGTCTAAGCTTTCCAAAGATGTGCCGCATGACCGTATATTTTGAAGATTTAATGCTTCAAAGTTACAATGACGTAATGCAGCCTCACGTGCAATGGAGGGGGTGTACCGTGTACGGCACAGTGTTCCTTATCAGGTTAAAGGACCAAAGGACCATCTTTCGGAAAATGTTATTGGAATTGTAATTTATTTTTTATTTTGAACCGATTCCCGTTCCTTTGAATGGAGAGGGTGGGGTTTATGACTTGTACTGCATCCAGACACCAGGGTGTGATGAAGTAGCCTGGCTGCGCCCTCCTACGCACTTCCGCTCAATTTAATTTTCCTTCACTACATCTAGGATTTCGGTCTATTCCAGCGTTTCAAGAAATCAAATTTTTGTAGGACCAATCAGCGAACAGAGGGAGTGGCTGAGACGATGACGTTGATGTTGTGTGTCGTTGTGCGTCAACAACCGAAGCGGCGTTTTGTTAATAATTAGACCCAGCTTCGACAGTTGACTGAATACATCATTGTCCCGAGTGTAAATTCGATGAACAAAACCTGCATCTCTCGTTGACAGACATCTTTTTCTAAACAATCCTCTGATCACTCGAGCTTGTTGTTTCCGGCGGTTTCGGCGCATGATATACGTCACGACCACACGTTAGCGATTGGCTATGGCAGATCCTAAGTGACTCTGGCCAGATCCAATAGTGTTGAACTTTAACAGAGAACCCGCCTACAAGGAAGTAAACATTTCTTAATGGAGAGAGGCCAGATTCTCTGTACAAATTAAATGTACGAGAGTCTGGTAGAACCAAGCTAGTGATCAAGGATCACATTTATAAAACTGTGTGTAGGATCCTTACTAAAAGTCTATATACGCACAAAAGCCAAATAAATGGCAAACACCAAAAATATTAAGACTTGTGTTCCCTTTATAATTCACAGATCACCTGCAAGTGTGTGTACATAAACCATCTTCAGATCCCACCCTGCAAGACCATTCTCCCATCAAGTTTGTTTTTTTATAGATCACAACCTTTGCGTGGGAACTGGCACACGCTTTATAAATGAGACCCCTGGTATTTTCTTGCTGGAAGAATTATATGTATTCATGTGATCGTCCCCTCTATGTATTTCAGACGCCCCCTCATCAGCACTCAACTGGCGCCGGCACTGGTCTGCACCCACCTTTAAATTCTATCAAAAGTATCCTGTACTGTCATTACTACACTAAATCATTTTGACTGCCACCTCAGTTCATAAACACGGCAAGCAAAAAATTTAAATTACATGTTAAAATATATGATGTGAAACTTCTATTCAATCTTCAGTCTACTGAGAAATGTATGAAAGGAGAAAGATAGAATTTAAGAAATAATAAAAATATCGGTGCATATGAGGGCCTGAGTGATAGCTTCTCATAGGTCAGTGGATGAGATTCTTTTACATATTGTTAAAATTGTATCCATATTGTAAAAAAGTATCTGTAATACTTCTTGTTGTCCCAACATATCAGTTTCTTTTCTCATCTATTAATGAAGAAAAGGCAGCCAATGAGAGCTCTTCATAGATGTGAACTCTTTCAATACTGTTTTAAGAAGTAAAAATGCTGCAGCCTAAAATAGTGCATAAATGTATGGGATATTTTCAGTGCACACACTATGTCAGATGAGTAAAGGAGTGTGCAGTGCAGTTGTAACCAAGCATGGCTGTGTTCAGTCGGCGAATTCTAATAACCCATTTAATTAAACCAATTTAACTAGAGGGCAATTACTTTCTCACCCAAAGGGGCTATTAGTGATAGAATTACTGTTTATTAAATAAATTAAATACACAAACATTTATTATTTTTTTATTTTTAATGTGATCAATGAATAAGGTCAGCTGACATAATATTAGATCATAAAAAACTTTGGGGGTTGACCAACCCATGGCTTTATCTTCAAAACACTTAATCCATCCCATAGTGCCAAAGTAACAGCAGGATGAGATTATAAAAGGCACGGACCAATTATAATTACTGCGAGAAATGGAAAATGTCATATCATATTTTGTCAACAAGAATTCCGGCTCACAGTTTTGAGAGATTGTAGCGGACGTGTAAAGGTGAAGAAATGGCAACGGAAAGCACTGCTAGCACTTTCTCACAGCTAACTTTTTGTCAACCCATTTTTTTTCAATTATTTTTAACAAATTGTTCCCAAGGTGATTTTTAACAGATGTATGAAGTCAGTTCCCCTTAACATCAACCACATGTCTCACCTAAATAACTCTGGACATGTTTCACAAAGTTTAACAATCTCACCTAAATAACTCTGGAGATGTTTCACAAAGTTTAACAATCAGAAAGTACTCCATACTTTTTGTCATATATTTAATATCCACCTGTATTTTCCTTTTTTTCCTGTTACAGTAATTCTTAATGCTTTAATTAGCTTGAATGTAACTCTACACCCTTGTCTTCTTTAGTATACGTGGATCTATGAATATGCAAATTAGTCCCCGCCTTCAATCTTTCACACCACTCGAGACTATAGATATATGTGTAAATAGATGCTACATTCTGCAGTTTCAGACACAACTGTTAAGTACAGTAGTGTTTCTCATTAGTTACTGTATAGATATACTATATGTGCCAGTCAGTTCCTTACACTGGCTTGTAAGTACTACACATTTACCATGTATATACAATTTGTAAGTACATTAGTGTTTCTCATTAGTTACTGTTCTAGATATACTATATGTGCCGGTCAGTACCTTACACTGGCTTGTAAGTACTACACATTTGCCATGTATATACAATTTGTAAGTACAGTAGTGTTTCTCATCAGTTACTGTATAGATATACTATATGTGCCGGTCAGCACCTTACTCTGGCTTGTAAGTGCTACTCAGTTACCATGTATATACAATTTGTAAGTACAGTAGTGTTTCTCATTAGTTACTGTTCTAGATATACTATATGTGCCGGTCAGTACCTTACACTGGCTTGTAAATACTACACATTTGCCATGTATATACAATTTGTAAGTACAGTATTGTTTCTCATTAGTTACTGTATATATATATATATATATATATATATATATATATATATATATATATATATATATATATATATATATATATATATATATATATATATATATATATATATATATATACACACTGTATGTGCCGGTCAGCACCTTACACTGGCTTGTAAGTACTACACATTTACCATGTATATACAATTTGTAAGTACAGTAGTGTTTCTCTTTAGTTACAGTATGCATACACAATAAGTACCTGTCATTAACCCACACTTGCCTGTAAGTACTAAATACTTATATTGTACATGCATTTGTAAGTACAGTGTCTCTTGTTAGTTTCAGTATACCTACAATATAAGTATGTACCTGGTATTGCCCAGTACTTATCTAGTGTTACATAATAACTACCAAGTATGTGCCACTGGTAAGTACAGTAATGATACCATTTCATTACCATGTAGATACTCAAAAGTAAGTACAACACTTTGTCTGTACTCTAAGCACAACTTATTTACCATATACTGTACAAGATAAGTACACATCCTGTAAAATAAAGTGCTACCACTTTGGTAGAAATATTTTTCATAATAATAATAATAATAATAATGTTTATCCTATACCCCTTTTGTAAACCAAGAAATTTGGTTTAGGTTTTGAAATGAGATTATATATCCAAACGCAGTGCATATAAAAATGACACAAACAATGCTGATATAAAATAAAAGGCAAAACGCTGAGACAAACGAAACTACCTGCAGTACCTACAATTTAAAAAGGACAAGACCAGATACACACCAAGGTAAACATGAGGGTATAGATATACCAGGTTTTAACAAGGCGACAAGGGGCAACTGGTAGCATGTACGAGGGGAATAAAGAAACATCAAAGTATCTTATAAAAGATTTGGAAATGTACTGCTCCATACAGTATGCTTTCAAATCACTCTTGTAGTACTTTGATTTCATACTGATCAGTCTGCACATTGATGATGTTGAGCACACCTAATATCTTAAAATCAAGTGTGCCTTTAGTAAAATTAAAGGGCCAACCTTTTAAACAGAAGGGGACGTCCACATATTTTTTGTCATGTAGTGCATTATATCATAAAATGCATATTTCAGCTAAAACCTGGCTGAAATTCACAAATTGCTTGTCAGATATTGGATTGAACAAAAGAGAAAGAGGTAATTCCTTGCTGCATTTTAAGTGTCTCTTCCACTTAGCCTCATTAACGTACACGGTGGCCATTTACTGAAATGGCTAATGTGCAATTAAATAAATATGCTAAAATACCACAAGTCTCCCACCTCAATGATCATCCCTGACGATTATCAAATCACAAAGGGCAACTCACGCTGGGCAGCCATTACCCGCAAGTCGCGTGCGGGTGCGCAAAAGTGAAATGACTCTCAAAGTGGCCTGCATTACATGGAGTCAATTCTAGCAGGTGTCGCCTGTAACCCTCTGCCGGCTGAACAATATCAAAGAGGAATCACAAAAGAGAACATCCTGCCAAATCTCTTTAGTCAAACATCTGTCAGACAGATGCGTCGGTGCAAAGCCAAGCACTCGGAGAGGGTGAGGCGAGACAAAAAGAAGGAAGAACCGTGCGGTCCCATTGCTGGCACAATCAAGAAAGATAAATGGCAGAATCTGTTGCTTTATTGAAGATTGTCTGCACCAGCCAGTTTGTTTCCAGGAGGATTTCATTAACAGCGAGAGAGATTGGCCCAGGTGCCTTAGCGGGAAACCACGTGGTCCTCTTAGCATCATACTGAAAAAGACTTATATTCATTAAGCATTGCCAAAACGGAAAAGCGATTCTTTCGCTGGGCTAATTACAGATAGTCCCATCTGGCAGCATGAGATACCATAATTCAGACATAACCAAATTAACATTGTCATTGCATTTCTGGATCCACCGCGTCAACATTTTGGCTGTCTCTGGGCTTCTGTTTGCAGAGTAATAACAAACAAAGACTTGCTGTGCGACGTCCAAATGGAAAAGATGAGTTCTCTCGACTGAAGTGTCGAAGGGTTGTTTAAAAAGCTTTGAGGTTGCGGGATGCACTGTTGTGGTTTATTTTCTTCAAAGGCTTCAACTCAAGACAAAGGACAAAATACACTGCAAACACTACCTTTTCAAAGTTTTACGACACCAAAACTACCAAAACAACTCAAAACAACTCAAAAAGACTAAACTAATTAAAATACATTCAAATTTTCCTTCTTTAAGACCAAAGTAAACATTTAAGCTATTCTTTCATAAGTATTTGACTCATGCAGTGTATGAGATGGGTATGAAGAAGCAACCTACAGAGAATTGAGTAAGAATTGGTTCTCATGTGCCGAAGTCTTCCCAGGACTGCATGCTATTCCCTACAGGCTTGCCTGTGCTTTAATATCTCAACAGTTATGCAATATAGAAAAAGGAGAATATAAATCAGACTGAGATAGCCTGAAGCAAAGTCCCATGAATAAGTCAATACCTATGAACAGAGGTGGACCAGCATAATAACTGGAACATCTAATCACATGTTCTCTTTCGTTCACACAATTTTCTTTGCTTTTAGGGTTTAGCGTGCAACTCCAAATAAAATGTCAATTTTCGAAAAAATACACTCTTCGTGAGCAATTCTGTATGATGATTTGATAGATGTGGTTTTGTGGAGAACATTACCACTCACTATCAAGGTGTAGTCTCGGGTTTGTTCCTTGTGTTTCTTAGAACATAAGAAAGCAAATAGTTTCAAACATGCCCTGGTGTAAACTGCTGGTGCATTCTGGGAAAAGACGTGTCTTCCAAAGATATCAAGAAAAGCCAATCTCAGTAATTTAGACATTGGCCTGGTTTGACAGACAAGGCTTAGCTACAGGACGAGGCCTGAGTTAAATTAAAGGTCCAATTATTCCTGATCCCATTTTTCAAACATTAGTTAGTGTGTAATGTTGCTGCTAGAGAATAAATAATACCTGCACAATGATAAAGCTCAAAGTTCACTGCCAGGCGATATATTTTCTTTAAAGGATGATTCCGGTATTTAACACTTTAAGTCTCATTTCTGGTTTGTTTTGGATGAACTACAGTGATGGACACAGAAATTTTGACAATGGGTCATGTCTTGACTTTTTGACTCGTTTAGAAGCGTCTCTTGACTGCTTCAGAATGGAAGTCAAAGGCCATGCACAAACATGTCATTAAAACAACACTTAACGTTCATTTTCAAAACTGTGCTGCTCACCGAGTGGTTCGTGGTGTTCGTTGATGATTAGAAACAAGTTGTGTAGCGAAATACAGTTTCTGTCGTGTTTTATTTGGCATTTTGTAAAATTCCATTAACTTCTCTTGGAAGACTCATTGCTCGCTG